>NW_016690532.1:31224-33370 GCF_001604755.1 Lepidothrix coronata | reverse complement strand
GTGTTGGGTCAGGGGTCAGTGTTGGGTCAGGGATCGGTGCCTGGGTCAGGGGTCAGTGCCTGGGTCAGGGGTCAGTGCCTGGGTCAGGGGTCAGTTTGGGTCAGGGGTCAGTGCCTGGGTCACGGGTCAGTGTTGGGTCAGGGGTCAGTGCCTGCCTGGAGCAGTCCGGGGCTCAGCCCCGCAGGTCCTGGCAGGTTTAACCCGGGCTGTGCCTCGCAGGGGAGTTCGTTGCACAGTTCAAGTTCACGGTGCTGCTGATGCCCAACGGGCCCATGCGGATAACGAGCGGCCCCTTCGAGCCCGAGCTCTACAAGTCCGACTTCGAGGTGCAGGACGGAGAACTGAAGGTTGGTTGGATCCTAAATGTGATTAATATTGATAATTGCAAGTATTAATATATCAATTAAATGTATTTATAAAATTGTGTAAGCAGTATGTATGTACAGTATATATAACACGTGTGTTTATCCAGAAGTACCACCCTGTCCCTGCATCCCGGGGCAGGGAAGGTGGAAATTAAAGTCCAGGAGCCTCTGCTGAGGTTTGTGCTGTGAATTTGGCAAGATTTGGTTAAGCCCAGATTGGGCCCCTTTCCTTCATCAAGCTCCTGCTCTCGTGGCTTGATAAGGACTCCCAGCCCTTTCCAGGAAGGATTTAGGGAATCACACCTTGGAATTCCCCATCCATCCTGTGCCCCCGAGGATTTCCCTGCTGTTCCCCTCTAATGGTGTTCCCCATCCTCCTGACTGAAAAAGGAGTAGTTTTCCAGCTCCTCACATTTCCTTCCTGTCTCCAGGCCCTTCTACAGAGCTCTGCAAGCCGGAAGACCCAGAAAAAGAAGAAAAAGAAGGTAATTTGTCCATTCCTTGTGGGAATTTGTCCATTCCCTTGTGTAAACTTGTGGCTCAGCAGCACCCGGATGCTCCCAAGTCCTGTGTTTCGGGTTCATTTTGGTGTTTTCCCACCTCAGGAAGCAGCAGCTCCGTGGGATGGGGCTTCTCCAGGGCCCCCAGGGTGGGCTGTGGCCGTGTGGGACCCCCCAGCTCTGACGTGTTCCCGGTTTCCCCACAGGCTTCCAAGAATGCAGAAAATGCCACCACGGGAGAGACGGCGGAGGAGAACGAGGCTGGCGACTGAGAGCCCCCAAATCACTCAAATGGCCCCTTTTCCCCCCCAAAAAATCCAACCAGAAGCAAAATAATCTGGCACTGTTGGTCCCCTCAGGACCAGACAGTCTGGACTTCCCACTGACTCCAAGCAGCTCCCGCTGACTTTGCCAAGCAGGGAGGAATCTCTCGGCCACTTCAGACAACTGAAAAAAGAGCAGAAAAAATAAAATTAGGAGTAAAAGTCACTATCAAATCTTTAACCTTTTATATTTCCCACGTTTGAAGAGGGGAATTAATCCCAATCCAGCGAGAGGGAGTGTAGGGAGCCACCTGCTTCCTTCCTCCTCCTTCTTCTTCTCCTCTTCCTCCTCATCCTCCTTTTATATTTTTTAATTTTCCCCTTTACAAATTTTAATGGAGGACAAAAAAACCCCACCCAAAACCAGCTAATTACACCCAGAAAAGTGCCCTGTGTGAGTGATCTGGGACACGGCGCCAGAGGATTTATCTTTCCCCTCTGGGATTTATATTTATAATTGGGAAAAACGGCAAATTTGAGGTCCCCTGGGAGAGTGGTCTGGCTGCTCCGTTTTTGTCTCTGCCTTCATTTAAGGGATAAACTCGCTATTTTTTAACACAAACTCGTTTTTAAATTGTCCAAGTCCTCGGAAGCCGCCGACATTCCGGCCCTGCGGAGGGGCAGGCGAGTCCAATTCCCTGTGTCCCCCGGGAGCACATTCCACCTTTCCCGCCTGTCACCTCGGGCCAGAGGATTTCTCACCCTTCCCTCTGGATTATCCCTTTGTAATTGGGGAAAAAAAATCCCAGCTGTTCCTCAGGTGACGGGTGAGGGAAGCGCTGCCGGAGCCGCCGGAGTCGGGGCCGAGCCCGGCCAGGGGTATCGCTCTTTTGTAGTCACTTTTATAAAAAAAACAAAAAAAAAAAAAAGAAAAAAAGCCACCTGATGCCATGAGTTGAATGTGAGGTTTTTTTCTTTGCCGATACCTCTGGTTCTCCCCCCCCCCCACCCCCCCGAC
>NW_016690532.1:24005-29450 GCF_001604755.1 Lepidothrix coronata | reverse complement strand
GCGGCCGGCGGCGGGACTACAGCTCCCGCGATGCTTCGGGGCAAGGAACTACAGATCCCGTCGTGCCCCTCGCGGCTGTGGGCGTGGCCTATCTCCACTATAAATACCGCCAACCGGGCGGCGCGGGCCCCTCTCGGCCACTGCCGCCATATTGGGGCCTTCCCCGGCCGCCGCCTCCATCCGCCTCCATCCGCCTCCATCCGCCGCCCCCGCCCGCCCGGACTGAGCGCGGAGCCGCCGCCGCCCCGCCATGAGGGCCAAGGTGAGCGGCGGGGGGCGGCCGATGGCGCCTCAGCAATGGCCGAGCCTGGATGGCGGGTGGGAGGGACCCTGCGGCCTGGACACTCCTGAGGCGGGGGGGGAGTCCCAGGGGAGGGGGGTCCCACCTCCTGGTGCAGCGGACGAGGGTCTCGGTGGGGGTCCCAGGGATTGGGGGGTCCTGCTGGGTGGGGTGGCGGTGGAGGCGCGAGAGGAGGTCCCTGTTGAATTTGGGGTCCCTGGGGGGTGTCCCAGGGGTTGTTCCAGGGGGTGGGGGGTCCTGGAGGGGTGTCTCTGAGGGCGGGGGAGGGTCTCTGTGCTGGGACTGGGGAGATCCCTGTGGAAGTTGGGGTCCATCGGGGGTGTCTTTGCCGGGAGCGGGGTGGGAGAACTTGTGGTGCAGGCGGGGTCCTTATGGAGGGGGGGGGCGCGTGTCCCAGGTTGAGGAGGGGGCTCCGAGGTCTGGGGGTCCCGGGCTGCGACTCAGACCCGCTCAGGCCTCACTGGGACGGTGTGGGACTGGGGACACTGGGAAAGCCAAACCAGCGCGGCACTGGGGGTACTGGGACAGTGTAGGACTGGGGCACCGGGATCCAGCCCCCCCGTACCGGCTCTAACGGCCCCTCCTTCTCTCCCGCAGTGGCGCAAGAAGCGAATGCGCAGGTACGTGGGGACCCCTGGGGGGACCCCCGGGGCCAGGGGGCTCGGGGGGGCCCCAGAGGGTGGTCTGGGGGGGCCCGGGGGTGACGCCACCACCCTGTCCCTTCTGTCCCCAGGCTGAAGCGCAAGAGGAGGAAGATGAGGCAGAGGTCCAAGTGACTGACCCCGCTGGGGCCGCGGCCCGGGGCCGTCTCGGTGACACCCTGGTGACACGCCGGTGACCTCCCGGGGCCGCGGGGGTCCCGCTGGGCCGGGCCCGTTCTCTCTGCTCTGTAACGGCCGCTGTGCTATGAATAAAAGCTGGTTATTAGAACAATGTGTGGCGGCTCCGGGAGGCTGGGACCGGGGAGCCCCCGGTAACGGGGCCACCGGGACGGCGGGAAGGGGCTTCTCTGGCAACGAGAGATGGGAGCAGCCCGAGGTTCCTCTTTTAACGGAGCCGGTGACCGGCACCGGGGCTCCTCCGGTAACAGGGCAGGTGGGGCCGGGGGCTCCTCCGGGAACGGGGGAATCCTCCGGTAACGGGACTGGCAGCCGACGCCGTGAGCTGGGACCGGGGGCGGCCGGAGCAGGGCAGGTGACACCGAGACCTGGATGGGGCACCGGGGCCGGGAGGTGACATCGGGACCGGAGTTTGGGATGGTGTGACAGGACCGGGAGGCGACACCGGGGCCGGGATTCAGGGGGGTGTGACGGGGCCAGATGACACCGGGACTGGGGATTGGGGAGGTGACGCCGGGGTCTCCCCGCGCGGTGGCGGCTGTCGCGAGTGACGTCACGGCGACGTAGTTCCGGCGCGCCGCCGCGCGGGTCCTTCCGGGCCGCCCCGGAAGCGGCGCCGAGCGGGTCCCGCCCGCCGCCGGCACCGGCCGCGCGTTCCTGGCGCCGGAGGCACCGCGGGGAGGCCGCGAGCGGTGAGTGTGGGCCCGGGGGGAGGGCGCGCTCCGCCGGGCCGGTCCCTCCGCCCCCGCCGGGCCGCGCGGGTGTCCGTGCGAGTCCCTCCCGGAGCGCCCCGCGGGGCTGTCACGGACGGGGGCCCCGCACCCCGGGGCTTGGCGGCACTCGGGAGACGCTGGTGGCACCGGCAGCCGCGGGGAGCGGCAGTGAGGGGCGGCCCGGGGTTCCCTCCGGGGCGGCGGTGGCGCTGGGAGCGGGCGGGGGCTGAGGGGACACCCGAGACATCCCGGGGGGCACCGGAGGGCACCGGCGGCTGTGGGGGAGCTCCCGGGCCCTGCTGCCTCTGCACCGTCTCCGCGGCGGCGCCAGTGCCCTGGGGCGGGTGATTCCCCCCGGTCCCGGAGCCGCTCCCGGTGCCTCCCTCACCCCGTCCCTCTCTCTCTCTGTTCCCGGTGCTCCGTGGCGGGTGTTCCCCTCCGCCGGCTCCCGCGGCTCCCTCCCGGTGCCTCCCTCACCCCGTCCCTCCCCCGCAGCACCCGGAGCTGCCCCGAAGATGCCGGACCGGGACGGCTACACCAACGGGAGCGGCGGCGGCGGCGGCGGGGACGAGGTGGGTGCCAACGCCGACGACATCTGCCGGGACTTCCTGCGGAACGTCTGCAAGCGCGGGAAGCGCTGCCGCTTCCGCCACCCCGACATCAGCGAGGTCACCAACCTGGGCGTGAGGAAGAACGAGTTCATCTTCTGCCACGACTTCCAGAACAAGGAGTGCGTGCGCCTCAACTGCCGCTTCATCCACGGCACCAAGGAGGACGAGGACTGCTACAAGAAGACGGGGGAGCTGCCCCCGCGCCTGCGCCAGAAGGTGGCGGCGGGGCTGGGGCTGTCGCCCGCCGACCTGCCCAACAGCAAGGAGGAGGTGCCCATCTGCAGGGACTTCCTGAAGGGCGACTGCCAGCGCGGGGCCAAGTGCAAGTTCCAGCACCTGCAGCGGGACTACGAGTACGAGGCGCGGGGGCGGGAGCAGGGGCTGGGCCCCGCCGGGCGCCGCTTCGAGCCCTTCGACGGGCTCCTCTACGACCCCGACCGCTACGACGAGCACGAGCCGGTGCTGAAGCGGCGGCGGGTGGAGGGGCTGTACGAGACCTACGAGTACAGCTTCGGCAGCCCCCGGGCCGTGGAGTACCGGCTGCTGGAGGAGGAGAACGTCCTGCTGCGCAAGCGCGTGGAGGACCTCAAGAAGCAGGTGAACAACCTGCTGGCCACCAACGAGGTGCTGCTGGAGCAGAACGCGCAGTTCCGCAACCAGGCCAAGGTGATGACGCTGAGCTCCACGGCCACGGCCCCCGAGCAGACTCTGGCGCCCACCGTGGGCACCGTCACCAACTATAACCACAGCATCGCGCAGACGCACACCACGCTCAGCAGCCAGGCCCTGCAGCCCCGGCCCGTCACCCAGCAGGATTTGGTGGCCCCCGCCGGCGCCCAGGCCGCCCCCCCCGCCAACGCCGCGCCCCCCATGAACCCCGAGATCGCGCCGCTGTCGGCGGCCCTGGCGCAGACCATCGCCCAGGGCATGGCCCCCCCCGTGTCCATGGCGCCCGTGGCCGTGTCGGTGGCGCCCGTGGCCGTGTCCATGGCGCAGCCCCTCGGGGGCATCACCATGAGCCACGCCACCACCCCCATGGTGACCTACCCCATCGCCTCGCAGAGCATGAGGATAACGGCCATGCCCCACTGACCCCCGCCCGTGGAACTGAGCCCGGGGGGCAGCGGGAGGACGGACACACGGACCCTCCACAGCCTGTGGACGCTGGTGGCTCCCACGGGGGCTGTGGGTGCGGGACCCCCACCTTGGTCCGGCACCCGTCGTGCGGGGAAACCTCTTTGGGGGCGCGGGGGGGTTGTGGCTGCTCCCCCTGGAGCCTCGGGAACGGACACGGCCCCCTTGCCCGGTGCCCAGACTGAGTCCCACGGCAGGGGCGGCACCGGGGCTGCGCTGGCCCTGTAACATTTTCGGCTATTAAAAAAACCCCAAACCACACGGTCCCGGTCGCTGTCCCGGGGCCCCCGGGGGGGGGTTTGGTACCCCCGGGAAGGGCCGGGGGACCCTCAGTACGGGGGAGACGCGGACACGTGACCTCGGCCGCGCCCCTCGCCTGAGCCACGCCCACTAATAAATACGGGCGTGGCGGGGGTCACACGTGACTCCCCCGAGGTCACGCCCACTGCGGAGTGGGCGGTGCTGGGGGTTGGCGGGCGGCCAATGGATGGCGCGGGGGGACGAGGGGCGTGGCCGGGTCCTGTCCCGGGTCAGCCAATGGGTGAGGCGCGCGTGCCGTGGGCGTGGCCCGGCGCTGCCGGGGGCAGAGCGGGACCGGGACCGGGAGCGGGACCGGGAGCGGGAGCGGAGCGGGGATGGAGCGGCGGAGCGGGAGCGGCGGCGGCGCGGGGCTGGCGGCGCTGGGCGCGCTGGGCCGGCGGCTGCTGTGGGCGCTGCCCGCCTACGCCGCGGGGCTGCTGGGGCTGGGCGCGGGCGCGCTCGTGCTCGCGCTCGCGCTCTACGCGGGCTGGCGGCGGCGGCGGCGCGCCCGGGAGCGCGGGATGCGCGCGGCCGAGCGCCTGCAGCGCGACGAGGAGGCGGCGGTGCGCGCCGCCGCCGCCGGGCTGGGCGCGGCCCGCGGGGAGCTGCCGGCCTGGGTAAGCGGGTGCTCGGGGCCCCGCCGCGCCGTTATCGCCCGCGGGGGCGGCGGCGGGAAGGGCTCGGGGTGAACCCCCCCTCTGCAGGGCCGGGTGCGACCCCCGGACCCCGCACCGCGTCCTGCCCCGGGGCCGGGAACCGCAACCCCCGGCGGGACCCCCGGACCGGGCACCGCGTCCTCCCCTGGCCCCGCTGGCGAGTTCCCCACCTGTGTCGTGCTGCAGACCCCGCTTGAGACCCCTGGGGTCCCCCAGGATCCCCCCTCATCATCCTCCCGCATCTCCCCGGGTCCCACTGCCGCGGACACTCCCCCCCTCTGCTGCGCTGCGGACCCGCTTGAGTTCCCCGCCGGGCGGGACCCCCGGGGGGACCCCCGTCCGACTGCGGCCCCACCACATCGAATCCCGCTCGAAGTCCCCGCCGGGCGGGACCCGGGGCTGGGCACCGCATCCCCCCCGGGCCCCGCCGCCCGGTCCCACCTTCTGCTGCGCAGCTTCCCCAGCTTGGGCTTCCCCCGGGCGGGACCCCCAGGGCCGAACACCTCATCCCCCCCGGGCCCCGCTGCCAGGACCCCCCTTGGGCTCCGCGCCGGGCGGGACCCCCGCCCGAGGCAGCGCATCGCGGGGACTCTCTGCAGCCCCCGCTCTGGCGGGACCCCCGGCGGCCGCACCGAGCCCCGCTTCGAGCTGCCGGCGGTGCGGGACCCCCGGGGCCGTCCCCGCCCGCCCCACTGAGAGCCCCTGTGACCACCCCCCGCGCGGGGTCCCCTCGCTCCATTCCCGCAGCGGGGTGAACCCCCCCCGGTACCGCCCGGGGCCTTCCGGCATCGCCGCGGTCGGGCCGTGACTCACCGGGCCGGGGGGGCCGTTTCCTGCCCGGCCGCGCATGGGGCGGGTGGAGGGGGGGCGCAGAACCCTCCCCGCGGTGCC
>NW_016690532.1:20993-22636 GCF_001604755.1 Lepidothrix coronata | reverse complement strand
ACCTCAACATCAGGTGAGTGGTCGGAGCCACCTGTGTGGTGAAAGTGCCAGGTCTCAGCCCCCTTGCTGGGGGTCTGGGGGGTGTCATGGTGAGGCCCCCATGTCCTGTCCCCACAGTTACGTGGGTGACGTCCAGATCGACGTGGAGGTGAAGAAGTTCTTCTGCAAGGCAGGGGTGAAGGGGATGCAGGTGAGGGGGGCCCTGGGGGGCTGCTGGGAGGGGGTCACGGCCCTGGGGGTGTCACCTCTCAGCGCTGCCCCCCCCCAGCTCCACGGGATGCTGCGGATCATCCTGGAGCCCCTCCTGGGGGACGTGCCCATCGTGGGGGCCCTCACCATGTTCTTCATCCGGCGCCCGGTGAGTGTGGCCGTGTCCGCCCCAAAGGACCGGCAGCCCCAAAACCCCCCTGCAGGACAGGGCGGGGGTCCACAGACCCCTCACCTGACCCCAACCCACCCCGCAGACCTTGGACATCAACTGGACAGGGATGACCAACCTGCTGGACATCCCAGGGCTCAGGTGAGCCCCCGGCCCCACCGCGGGGGCTTCCCAGCCCCCCGGGCCCAGCCCCCCACAGCCCCCCCGTGACCGTGCCCCCTCCAGCTCCATGTCGGACACGATGATCATGGACACCATCTCCTCCTACCTGGTGCTGCCCAACCGCCTCCTGGTGCCGCTGGTGCCCGACCTGCACGAGGCCGCCCAGCTCCGCTGCCCCCTGCCCCGGGTAAGGGCTGCCCAGGGGGTCGGGGGGACACCCGGGGGTCCTGCCCCCCCCGGCTGACCCCCCGTGCAGGGGGTGGTGCGGGTGCACCTCCAGGGCGCGCGGGACCTGCGCTGCAAGGACCGGTTCATGGGGGGGCTGGTGGAGGGCAAGTCGGACCCCTACGCCGTCCTGCGCGTGGGCACCCAGGTCTGCACCAGCCGCGTCATCGACGACAACCTCAACCCCACCTGGGACGAGGTCTACGAGGTGAGACCCCCCCGGGGACCCCCGGACCCTCCTCATGGCCCCCCCAGAGCAGCTGGGCCACAGAGACCCCCGTGTCCCCCCTGACCTGGTTGTGGGGGGCACAGGGACCCCTCTGAGTGTCCCCGGCTGGGCTGTGGGGACAGGAACACCCCAATCCCACCGGGCTGGGCAGGAGGACCCCCGGGATGTCCCAGCCTGGCCCTGCCGGGCGGGGGCACCCCCGTGTGTCCCCCCCAGCTGACCCTGTCCCCCAGTTCATCGTGCACGAGGTGCCGGGGCAGGAGGTGGAGGTGGAGCTGTTCGACAAGGACCCCGACCAGGACGATCTCCTGGGCAGGTGCGGGGGGGCCGGACCCCCAGCCTGGTGATGGGGGGGGGCTGCTGCCCCCAAACCCCCCCAGCTCACGGGGTCTCCTGCCCCCCAGGATGAAGTTGGATCTCGGGGAGGTGCTGAGAGCCCGGGTGATGGAGGAGGTGGGTGCCGGGGGGTCAGGATGGGGGGTCCTGGATGGCAGGATGAGGCTCGGGGTCTGGAGGGGAGGGGTCCTGGGGGGTCAGGGTGGGACTCGGGAGATGGAGAGGAGCTGGGAAGGAGCGATGTGGGATGGGGGCCTGGGCAGTGGGAGGTGGGTGCTGGGGGGGTGATGGAGAACGTGGGTGCTGGGGGGG
>NW_016690532.1:17324-19476 GCF_001604755.1 Lepidothrix coronata | reverse complement strand
GAGAGGGGTGCTGGGTGGAGGGTGATGGAGGAGGGGGGTGCTGGGGGACCGTGCTGACCCCCCCTCCCCGCAGTGGTTCCCGCTGCAGGAGGGGGGTCAGGGCCGGCTCCGCCTGCGCCTGGAGTGGCTCTCCCTCCTGTCCGACGCCTCCCAGCTGGACCAGGTGAGGGGGCTCAGCCCACGGACGAGTTCACTGGGGCTCAGCTGTCCTGGGGGAGGGGAAATGGGGTGATCCTGCCCTGCCTGACCCCCCCCCCTTTGGCACATCCCCCCAGGTTCTGGAGAGGAACAGGACGATCGTGGCCAAACCCGACCCCCCTTCCGCCGCCATCCTGGTCGTGTACCTGGACCGGGCCGAGGAGCTGCCTGTGAGTGGGGGTCTGGGGGGGGCCAGGGCTGCCAGACCCCTGTCCTGGGGGGGTCAGAGGTGTGGGTCCCCCCCCAATCCCCTGTTTGTGCACAGATGAAGAAGCCTGGGAAGGAGCCCAACCCCGTGGTGCAGATCTCGGTGCAGGACGTCACACGGGAGAGCAAGGTGGGAGGGGGGTCCCACCCCCGGGGGGACTGGAGGGGTCTGGGGGGCAGTGGGATCTGACCTGTGCCCCCCAGGTGGTCTGTAACACCTCAGCCCCCGTCTGGGAAGACGCTTTCCGCTTCTTCCTGCACGACCCCAGGAACCAGGACGTGGATATCCAGGTGAGACCCCCAACCCCCAGCCCCGTGTCCCCCCACCCCCCGAGATCCCCCTGGCCCTGCATCCCCCCACATCCCCCGAGAGCGCCCCAGTTCTCCAGCCTCTTGTCCCCTCATATCCTCCCAAGTCCCTGTTCCTTTTTCCTCCCCAAATCCTCCACCTCCCCTTCCCCCCTTTTCCTCCCTTTTCCCCCCTTTCCCCGTCCTATTTCTCCCACCTTTTCCCCCTCCTTCCCTCCTCTTTTCCCTCTTCCCTCCCACTTCCTCCCATTCCCCCGTTCCCTGCGCCCCCCAGTGACCCCCCTGTGCCTGCAGGTGAAGGACGACCCCCGGCAGACCCCGCTGGGGTCCCTGTCCGTGCCCCTCTCCCGCCTGCTCCAGGCTCCGGAGCTGACTCTGGACGAGCCCTTCCCGCTCCAGCGCTCGGGGCCCGGGAGCCGCCTGTTCATGAAGCTGGTCCTGCGGGTGAGGGGGGGCCGGGGGGGCCGAGGGAGGGGCCCTGCCCCTGCCCACCCCCCCGCTGACCCCCAGACCCGCAGGTGCTTTTCCTGGACGCCCCCGAGGGTGGAGTGTCCCCCCCTGCCCCCCCGGGGCAGCCGCAGCCCCCGGCCAGCACCGAGAGCCCCCCCCGGCCCAGCCAGGCCAGCCCGGACCCCCGGTTTGGCACCGAGGTGAGGAGGGGATGGAGGGTCTGGGGGAATTCACCAGGGGGGCAGGATGGACAACAGGGACGGGGGGTGCTGGGGGAAGGAGGGGGGTCCTGGGGCGCAGGATGGGGGTCCTGAGGACCAGGATGTGGCTCAGGGCCCGGGGGTGGTCCTGGGAGATGGGTTGAGGGGTCCTGGGGGGCAGCGTGGAGGGGTCCCGGGCGGGAAGCAGGGTCGGGACTGGGGGGTCCGGGGGGGCCAGAGGTGCTGGCAGCCCCTGCCAGTGGCCGGTGGTCCCGTGTCCAGCACGTGCTGCGGATCCACCTCCTGGAAGCCGAGAACCTGATCGCCAAAGACAACTTCTTCAAGGGGGTGGTCCGGGGCCGCTCCGACCCCTACGCCAAGGTCCGGGTGGCCGGGAGGGTCTTCCGGAGCCGAGTGATCAAGGAGGACCTGAACCCCCGTTGGAACGAGGTCTATGAGGTACCGGGGTTCCCATCGTCACCCCCGTGGGCAGGGGAGGGTCCTGGGGGGGGGAACTGAGGCCCGGGGGGCTTGGGTGGGACCCGGGTGACCCCTGTCCCTGCCCAGGTGATCGTGGACAACATCCCAGGGCAGGACGTGGAGTTCGACCTCTTCGACAAGGACGTGGACAAGGACGATTTCCTGGGCCGGTGGGTGCGGGGGGGCGTGGGGACTTTGGGGTCCCGGGGGGGGGGCCGGGGCGGGGGGGGGGGCACCCACTCACCGGCAGGTCAGCGGCTCGGTCCACGAAGACAGAGAGGAGAGCGGCCGAGAGCTCCTCACCCCGG
>NW_016690532.1:14423-16452 GCF_001604755.1 Lepidothrix coronata | reverse complement strand
CATGGACCCCAACCTTTGTCCCCATGGACCCCAACCTTTGTCCCCATGGACCCCGATCCCCAACCCTGTGTGTCCCCGTCCCCACTGACATCCCCCCTCTGCTCCCCCATCCCCATCCTCCTCCCCATCCATCCCCATTCCCGATCTCCTGGGGGTCCCCACGCCACGGTGGGACCCCCAGCCCACCCCCCCGTGCCCCCCAGGTCCTGCACACCAACAGCCTCCTGCAGCCCGCCCGGGGCGAGGAGCTCTCGGCCGCTCTCCTCTCTGTCTTCGTGGACCGAGCCGCTGACCTGCCGGTGAGTGGGTGCCCCCCCCTCGGCCTGGGCCCCCCAGGATGCCCCCAAATGTCCACAGTGCCCCCATCACCCCCGTCCTGCCCCCCCAGCTCCGGAAGGGCTCCAAAGCCCCCTCCGCCTTCGCCAGCCTGGCCGTGGGCAACGTCTCCTTCAAGACCAAGGTAGGACGCAGTGGGGGGGGCTGGGGGGTGTTTGGGGGGGACCGGGGGGGGTCTCTCACCCCTTCTCGTCCCCCCAGACCTGCGCCCCGTCCTCAGAGCCCACATGGGACGAAGGCTTCTCCTTCCTCATCAGGCGGCCGCAGGAGGAGTCGCTGCAGCTCCAGGTCTCTGCCCCCCCCGGGGTGGGGGTCCCGTCCCCGCCGCCCCCCGGGGGTCCCGCGGGGGGGTCCTGAGCTACCTGTGCCCGCAGGTGAAGGAGGAGGGGGGGCAGCCCCTGGGCACCCTCAGCCTGCCCCTGCCCCAGCTCCTGGCCTCGGAGGGGCTGGCTCTGGACGGATGGTTCCCGCTGGCCGGGGGGGGCCCCGGCACCCAGATCCTGCTGCGGGCACAGCTGGGGGTGAGTGGGGTCCCGGGTGGGGGGGGGTGAGGTGAGACCCCCCCTCACTGCCCCTCTCGCCCCCCAGGTCCTGGTGTCGCAGCAGGTGGAGGCGGCGGCCGGGGGGTCCCTGGAGGGGGGGGACACGGACCCCCAGCCCGCGGAGGAGCGCGGGGAGGAGGAGGAGGGGGAGTGTGGGACGGGGGGGCTGCGCCAGCGCCTGCCCCCCAAGGACAGGTGGGAACGGGGGGGGCACGAGACCCCCCCGAGCATTGAGCCCCCAGCCCCACATTCCAGGGAGGGGGGTCCATGAGGCCCCCCTGTGAGGGGGGTCTTTGGGGGTGCTGACCCTCTGCCCCCGCAGCCCCCCGGAGCCGGTGGAGGGTCCCCGGGTCCAGCTCACGCTCTGGTACCACCGGGACGAGAGGAAGCTGGTGGCCATCGTCCACGCCTGCAGGTGAGCCTGGGGAGGGGGGCTCGGGGCTGGGACCCCCGGGCTGGGACCCCCCTCTGAGGCCTGACCCCCCCCAGGGAGCTGCGGGCGGTGGCGAAGGAGCTGCCGGACCCCTACGTGTCCCTGGTGCTGCTCCCCGACCGCAGCCGCGGCACCAAGAGGAAAACCAGCGTGCAGAGGAGGACCCTGAACCCCGACTTCAACGAGAGGTACGGGGGGTGGAGGGGGTCCTGTGCCACCCAGTACGGCCCAGTACGGCCCAGTACAGCCCAGTGTCCCCAGGTTCGAGTGGGACCTGTCCCTGGAGGAAGTGTCACGGCGGAGTCTGGAAGCTCACGTCAAATCCACCCTGTCCTTCATGACCCGCGAGAAGGAGGCGCTGGGGAAGGTAGGGGGGGTCCGGGGGGATCCGGGGGGGATTTCAGGCGGGTCTGGGGGGGTCCAGGGAGCCCCCTGAGCTTTTTCTCTCCCCCAGCTCCATCTGAACCTGGCGCAGGTGGACCTGTCCGAGGGGGGATCCCACTGGTGAGTGGGGCTGAGGGGCTGTGCCAGAACGGGGGGAGGGCTCGGGGGGGTCTCTGGGGTGGGGAGGACTGTGTCCCTGTGTCCCTGTGCCGCCCCCTCACCTCTCCCCCCGCACAGGTACGAGCTGCAGGATGAGCGGAGCGGCCCCTAGAGAGGAACCCCCGGCCCCAACCAGCCCCCCGTGGGGGGGACCCTCCGGCTGCCGCCGCCCCCC
>NW_016690532.1:10680-13157 GCF_001604755.1 Lepidothrix coronata | reverse complement strand
GATGCTCGGGCGGGGCGGGGCTGGAGGGGGGTCGGGGCGGGGGGCGCACCGGGGGATGGAGCGGGGGCGCGGGGGGCACCGGGCGGGCTCGGCGGGCACCGGGCGCGGGCGGTCGCTCCATCCCCCCCGGGGGATGCCGGTGCCCGCTGACCGCCGCGCTCTCCCCGCAGTGCGACTTCTCGGAGGAGCAGACCGCGGGTGAGTGACCGGCACCGGGCACCGGGAGCGGCACCGGGAGCGGGAGCGGGGCTGGACCCGCCCCAGCTCGGGGTACCAGGAACGGACCCCCCCCGGACCGGCCCCGCCGCCCCCAGCGCTTCCTGCGCGGCCGCGGGCGGGGCCTTTTCCCGGGCAAAGTCTGTCCCGGGCGGGGCCGTTCCGTTCCGGGGGAACGGGGGGGATGCGGGACCGGGGCCGGGGGCTGCGGGGCCGGGGCTGCGGGACCGGGACCGGCACCGGGACCGGAGGGTGTCCGGGCCCCTCCTGCGCAATTTGCCCTTATATGGGCACAGCGCGCCTCGGCCGCGCATTCCTGCGGGGCGGGGCCGCGGATTCCTGAGCGCTCCCGGTTCTCCGGGATCCGCCGGGGGCTCCGCGCCCTGCCCGGGCAGCATCCCCGAGGGCGGCCCGACCTGCATCCCGGCCGGCGTCGGGTTCCGCCGGGAAACCGGATCCCACCGGGGAACGAAACCCGACCCGGAGCCGGAGGGGGGGGCTGGGAGTGGGGTCCCCGAGGTCCCGGGGAAGCGGCTGTGGGGTCCCGGAGGTGTCGAGTTCCAGGGATGGAGCGGGGTGGGAGGGCCGGCGGTGTGTTGAGGGTCCCGGGGGCACCGACACGGGGGTCCCGCTGCGTTGGTGGTCCTGAGGGCACTGACACGGGGGCATCCTGGTGCATTGGGGGTCCTGAAGGTGCAGAGTCGGGGGTCCTTTTGCCGCAGGGGTTCCAGTGGTGCTGATGCAGAGATTCTGGAGGTGCTAAGTCGGGGGTCCCTGTGCCCTGGGGGTCCTGGTGGCGCTGACATGGGGGGGTGCCCAATGTGTTGGAGATCCCAGCAGTGCTTATGTGGGAGTCCTGGCAGCACTGACACGGGGGGTCCTGGCGTGTTGGGCGTCCCGGTGCCCCGGGGGTCCTGGCACCGCTGACGTGGTGGTCCTGGCAGAGTTCAAGGAGGCCTTCCAGCTCTTCGACCGCACGGGCGATGGGAAGATCCTGTACAGCCAGTGCGGGGACGTGATGCGGGCGCTGGGCCAGAACCCCACCAACGCCGAGGTCATGAAGGTGCTGGGCAACCCCAAGAGCGATGGTGAGTGGGGGATCCCCCTATTCCCTCCTCCCGGGCCCCCAGGACCCCCCAGCCCTCACCCACGTGCCCCGTCCCACAGAGATGAACGTGAAGACGCTGAACTTCGAGCAGTTCCTGCCCATGATGCAAACGATCGCCAAGAACAAGGACCAGGGGTGCTTCGAGGACTACGTGGAGGGGCTGAGGGTCTTCGACAAGGAGGGCAACGGCACCGTCATGGGCGCCGAGATCCGCCACGTCCTCGTCACCCTGGGTGAGCCTCGACCCCCCCGCCGGGCCCCCAAACCCTGATGTCCACAGGGAAACCAGATCTCACTGGGAAACGAAACCCAACCTGGGCCAGAGAGGGAGGTCTGGGGGGGTCTGAGAGTGGGGTCCCCGAGGTGTTGGGTTCCAGGGATCCAGCGGGATGGGAGGGCTGGCGGGGGGGCCCTGGTGCTCTGGGTGGTCTCGGTGCAGCTGACAGGGGGGTCCTGGGGCACTGGGCATCCTGGAGGTGTAGATTCAGGGGTCATTTTGCCCTGGGGGTCCCAGTGGTGCTGACACGGGGGTCTCAGTGCCCTGAGGGTCCTGAAGGCGTTGACATGGGCATCCTGGTGCCTTGGAGCTCCTGGAGATGCTGACATGGGGGTCCTGGTGGCACTAATGCAGGGGACCCCCTCAGGGACCCCTCAGCCATCCCTGAGGACCCCCAAAGCCCAGCCAGCTGCAGGGGTCCTGTCAGCTCCCACCAGCCCTGGGATCATCACAAGCCCCCAGGCAGCCCCCAGGACCCCCTGCAAGGCCAGTGTGTGTCCCCCCCACCCCAGGGTGACACGAATGTCTCTCAGGTGAGAAGATGACGGAGGAGGAGGTGGAGCAGCTCGTGGCCGGGCACGAGGACAGCAACGGCTGCATCAACTACGAAGGTGAGGGCTGGGGGTGGGAGGGGGGTCCCAGGGGTGCCGGGGGTCCCGGGGGGGGTTCGTCCGTGACCACACTCCCTCCCTGACCATCATGTCTCCTTCCTTCCTCCCAGCGTTTGTGAGACACATCTTGTCAGGGTGACGCCGCAGGGGTAACGCCTCCCCCCGCCCCCTCCCTCAGTTACTTCCAGTTTTTTTTTTCCTTCCTTTTTTTTTTTTCTCCCGCCCTGGGGTCTTTTTTTTTTTTTATTAAAAAAAAAGAAAAAAA
>NW_016690532.1:5555-9513 GCF_001604755.1 Lepidothrix coronata | reverse complement strand
AGAGAGAACACAAAGGACGGGGGGGCGTCACATCTGGGGGGGGCAAGGGGGTGCACGAGCACCTCTTGCCCCACAGCTCCGGGGGGAAGGGTTGAGGCCCCCGCCCGGCCCCGAGCCCACGAGAGATCCGCCCGCTCCCGGCGTCCCCCCCGCGCTCCCCCCCATGTCTCACCTGCGAGGAGGCCGGGGTTGGGAAGGAGGCTTCCCTGCACGGCGGCCACGATGGCGGGGCTGTGCGCGGCGGCCGAGCCCCCCGCGAGGTGCGGCAGGGCCAGGCCGGGTGGGTGGGAGTTGGGGGGCAGCCCCCCGCCCCCCGGCATGCTGCTGGCCAGGGCCCCATGCAGCGGGAGGGGGGGCGGGTTAGCGGGGAAGGAGGCGCCCAGGGGGTCGGCGGGGGGGTTAGCCATGCTCAATGGGATGGCGGATGGAGGCAATCCGAAGGGCAGGGCCGCGGGAGCATTACCGGGCACGGCGGGGTGGCCGCTGCCACCGAGGGTCCCCGCCAGGCTCTGGGACGGCGGCTGCTGCCCAGGGAACGGCGCCGGGGCTGTGGGCGAGAGGGGCGGTGAGGAGACCCCAACAGAGACACCACCCCTCCCTCCCCCGGCCCTCGGCACCGGGGAGAGCGTCGGTGACGGACCCCAGACCCCCGGGACCCCCCTCACCCGACCCCTCCCCGGCGCTCACCGTGGGGGACGTTCGGGGCTCCCGGTGGCGGGGGCGGCTGCGGCGGGGGGGCCCCGGGCAGCGGCTGCCCCACGGGCTCGGGGGGGCCCACCATGGCCGGGGTGGGCGGCGCGGCCAACGGGTGGGCGGCGGGGGCCAGGGGGGCTCCGGCGGCGGGCAGGGGCTGAGCCCCCGGGGGCAGCGGGGGCGGCTGCTGCTGCTGCTGCTGCTGCAGGTGCTGGAAGTGCTGCTGCCGCGCGCGCATCTCCGCGTACTTCAGCTGCTCCATGTGGAAGGCCTGGCGGTCCGCCAGCAGCTGCTGCCGCTGGTATTCCAGCTGGGGGGGACACGGCGGGGTCAGCTGGACGGGGGGACGAGCAGACGAGCACCCGCCACCCTCCCGGGGATGGCCCCACACTCACGGCCTCGCGCTCCCGGTCCATGATGGTCTCCAGCTCCTCGAAGTGCCGCAGTTTGATCTCCAGCTTCTTCATCTGCGTCTCCACCAGCAGCGCCACGAGGGACTTGATCTTCCGCTCCTCCACGGCCGCCAAGTGCTGGGGGAGGCCGCCCGGGGGGGTCAGAGCCCACATCTGGGTTGTGCTGCCCCCCAGCCCAGACCCCCAGCCCTCACCTTGGCCTTCACGGCGGCGGCGGCCAGCGCGGCGGCGGCGGCGGTGGAGAGGTTCCCCTCGCCGATGTCCCGCTCCACCTTGGCCTTGCGCTCGGCCTCAGGCTCCGGAGGCTCCTTGGGTGCCTCATCTGGCCCCTCCTTCACCTCCTTCTCCTTCTCTGGCTCTCCTGTGGTGCAGTGGGGGCCGTGTCAGCAGTGTCGTGGGGGGCTCGGTGTCCCCCCAGCCCTGCCAGGTCCCCCACTCACCTGCACCATCGCTGTCACCCTTGTCGGGCTCCTTCTCGCCCTCCACCTCCTTCCCCTTCTCTTCCTCCTTCTTGGGTGTTTCCCCAGGCTTCTCCTTTGCCTCCTCCTCGGTGGTGCCGTCCCTGGGCTCCTGGGGAAGGACCAGCCCCACGGCCCCACTCGAGTCCTGCCCCAGCCTCCCTCCCCGACCCCCATCCCCCTCCCCGGCCCCCCACTACCTTCGCCTCCTTCTTCTCCTCGGCCGGCTGCGCGTCGGCCCGCGCCTCCTCCGCCCCGCTCTCCTCTGGGGACACAAACCCGGGCTCAGGCCCTGCCGCTGCCCCCCCAGAGCCCCGACCTCCCCCCGGCCCCTCACCGATCCGCTCCGGCTCGTCCGAGGTGGTGCCGGCGATGCCGCTGCTCTCCAGCCCGAACGCGGGGTCGGCCTTGCCCGTCACCTTGGCCGCCTCCTCCACCTTGCGCACGTGGGCCTCCACCAGCGCCGTGGGCACCTCCTCCTTCATCTTGGAGAATTCCTCTGGGGGAAGTGCCGGGGAGGCCTCAGCAGGACCCCAGCACCCCTTGGAGCCCCCCAGCACTGCGCATCCCTTGGGGGGCTTGTCCCAGCTCTGCAGGGCTCATCCTGGCTCCCCACAGAATTCATCCCTCTCCCCGTAACACTTGTTCTGTCTCCTTACAGAATGCCCTATAGGACTCCTTATAGGACTCATCCTCCCACAGGGCTCCCTATAGGACTCATTCCTTTCTCCTACAGGACTCCTCCCTGTCCCGGTGGTCCCTGTCCCCTCTGCCCCCAGGACTCCCGCAGCCCCCAGGCTGGACCCCTGCCCCAGCCGTGTTACCCAGAGCCGATTTGGCGGCGGCGGAGGCGACGCGGGGGTCGACGACGGAGGCCAGGAAGGCGACGGTGCTCATGACAGGGTTGCCCGACTGGCTGAAGGGGATGGGCTGGTAGGCCAGTGGTCCCAGCGACGCCTCCGAGTCCTCCAGGTAGGGATCCTCGATGGGGAGCCGCAGGAAGTGCAGGATGCACTCGTCCTGTGTCCGGCTGCCCACGTGCTCTGACACCTTGTTCCAGTCGTCCTTGTACATCTCCAGGGCCTGCGGGATGGAGCAGGGGGGCGTCAGCGGGGTCCGGCAGCCCTGTTCCCCATTCCCCACGGACCCCCACTCACCTCCAGCAGCAGCAGCGTCTCCTGCTCCGTCCACTCCCGCGTGGCGCTGGCAGCGGCTTTGCTCTGCAGGGGCAGAGAGAGGGGTGAGGGGCGGCGGGCGGGGGGCCGGGGCCAGGCCGAGGGGTGCCCACCTTGGAGGGGACGTTCTTCTTGGTGTACATGTCGGTGCGGAGGCCGAAGTTCTGCATGTCGGCCGGCTTCTCCTTGCCCTTGTCCGGGAAGTTCAGCATCTGCTGCGAGGCCGAGGTCGGCTGCTGAGGGGAGAGGGGACGCTGGGATGCGGCCGTGGGGGGACAGGACGTCAGGACACCAGTCCCCCCCGCCCCTCCATCCCAGAGAAGCCTTCGTGCCCCGTCTCGTCACGGTGTCCCCCCCGCGTCCCTGCTCCCCGGGGCAGGGCGGCATGCGGGGCGCGAGGGGGAGGAGGGAAGGAGCCTTCCTCGGCCAGCGGCGGGGGCACGGACCCCAAGGAGCCGCCTACCAGCTCCGGCTTCCCCTTCACCGTCTCGCTGACGAGCTCTTCGATCTCTTTGCTCTTGCGGCCGGTCTTGGCGTCGCCGTCGCTCTGCCGGCCCTGAGGCAGGCACGGATCGAAGCTGTGCATCCCCCACCCCCCGCCCCACCCCGCGCCCGGCCCCCAAGGGGACCGGGGGGCGGCAGGGGGGGGTCGCGGCTGGGCGGGGCGGACGCCCCCCACACCCACCTGGGGCGTCTTGGGCTGCAGCGGCACCAGCCCCGAGGGAGTGTCGGCCAGCACGTGGAAGTGGGAGGTGGGCGGGGGGCCCATGGGGGTGGGCCGGCTCTCGGCGTCCACCTGGTAGTTGATGAGGCCCCACTGCTCCAGGAAGGCGTGGACCCTGCGGAGAGCTGGGATCAGACCCTGCCAGACCCCCACCGGGGTCTGTGGGGTGCCACACTGACCACCCCTGCCCCACTGGCACCAGACCCCTGTCAGCACCAGCGCGCAAAACCTGCCAGTGCCTGGCGCTCCACCAGCACCGGGGTGCCCCAGTGGCACCAGACCCCTGCCAGCATCAGGGTGCCACACTGACCCCATCAGTGCTGAGATGCCACACTGACTCCTCATCAGTGCTCAGGTGCCACACTGACCCCTCATCAGTGCTCAGGTGCCACACTGACCCCATCAGTGCTGAGGTGCCACACTGACCCCATCAGTGCTGAGGTGCCACACTGACCCCATCACTGCTCAGGTGCCACACTGACCCCTCATCAGTGC
>NW_016690532.1:0-4969 GCF_001604755.1 Lepidothrix coronata | reverse complement strand
AGGTGCCACACTGACCCCTCATCAGTGCTGAGGTGCCACACTGACCCCATCAGTGCTCAGGTGCCACACTGACCCCGTCACTGCTGAGGTGCCACACTGACCCCGTCAGTGCTCAGGTGCCACACTGACTCCGTTCAGCACCGTGGTGCCACACCGGTCCCAGCCCCACTGGCCCCGGTCTCCTGCCAATACGAGGGTGCCAAACCTCCCCCCCGCCCCCGGCCCCGCACCCACCGCATGATGGCACAGACGTCGCCGGCCAGGTTGCGGCGGCAGGCGGTGGAGGTGAGGTACTCCTGCGGGTTCAGCCGGTACGTGTCGATCATGAAGTTGCGGTAGGCCAGGTATCTGCGGGAGGGCAGGGGGGTGAGCGCTGGGCACGGCCCCGGGGGTGATAGGGGGTGGCATGGGGGGCCAGGGCTCACATTTCGGGGGTCTTGGATTTATTCTTGCCGTTGAAGAACTCGGGCAGGGCGCGGCGCTCGATGGCGTGGACGCTGCAAGAGGAGACGCTCGGGTGGGTGGCCTGGACACCCTCCTCATCCCCGCCCTCACCCTCAGCCAGCCCCGTACCTGTTGTAGTCGAACCAGGCGGCGTAGCTGGGGATGATGATGTGGTGGGTCTGCTCCGTCACGTTGTCCTCGTGCAGGTCGGGGTTCTTGGCCTGCTCCCCCTTGCTCCCAGTGCCGTTCTCCTCCTCGTCCTGCCCACAGACCAGCACAGCATGGGCAAGGGGGTCCTGGGCCCCCCTTCTGCGCCCTTTGTCATCCTCACCGAGAGCAAGATGAGGCCAATGGCCTGGGGCAAAGGTGCCTGCAGCCCCAGGGGTGAGGGGATGGCCAGAAAAGGGCCTTTTTGCACCCAGAAGAGGGGCAAGGAAAGAGGGATAAAGAGGTGACACCATCAAGCAATGGTGCTCCTTCCCTGGACTCACCTTGCCAGCTGTCTCCATGCTCTCATCTTCCTGCTCATCTGAAGGGAGGAGAGGGGTGGTTTTGGGCACTGCCAGGCCGGGGGTCCCGGGGCTCTGCCACGGTGCCTCACTCACCCAGGTCTGTCATGGTGCCCCCCTTCACGGGCGCTGACTCCGAGTCCTTCTTGGTGTTGACTGTGGTGGAGGGAATCAGCACTGAGCACCCCCAGGACACCCCCCACCCCACCCCAGTCCAGTTCACAAGGGGGGAACCTTGTGGGGGGCTTCTGGTCCTCACCCTGACCTGTTTTGGGCAGGGTGACCTCCTCCACGTTGGGGACGGGCGAGGGCTCGTCCATGTCCTTTGTCAGGTCCTCCTGCTCCTCCTCGCGGTGCCCGCGCTTGGATTTGTTGTAGGGGGTGGAAGGTCTGGGAAGGGAGAGACCCCCCCATGCCCAGTCACCACCACCCCAGAACCAGCCTCCCACAGCCTCTGTGGGGCCCAGACCCCCTCCCTGGACCGCCCCAGCTCACCCCTTCTTCGCATTCTTCTTCTTGGCCTCAGGGGTGGGTGACGGGGAGGGCGAGCGCTTCCGCTTCTTGTAGTTACCCCCCTTCTTGTCCCGCCGGTCCGAGTCGGGGCTGTTCACCTGGGAGGCACATGGGGGATGGCACTGGGTTCAGCTGGGTGGGACAAGACCCCCAGCACCTCCTCTACGGGGGGCTCTGCACCCACTCTGACCTCGTCCGTCAGCGTCTTGGCCGAGATCTTCTTCCTGCGGGTGACGGGGCTCTTCTCGTCCGTCACCTCGTAATCCTCCTCGTTCATCCACTCGTTGAAGGTGTCCGTGTCCAGGATCCACTTGGCATGGACCTGTTGGGCAGGTGTGGGGGTGTGTCAGGCGGGGGTGGGGAGGGGGCTGCAGCTGCTCCCCCAGCCCGGGGGACCCCCGTTACCTTCCGAGGCTTCTCCGGTGTCGGGGCGTCCTCCACGGACGCCTCGATCTCGCTGGCGGGGATCCAGGTGTCGTAGCTGCAGGTGAAGGACGGGGGTCAGAGTGGCACCCACAGCGATTCTGGGGGGCCAGGGGGCTCCCCAAAGTTTCAGCCCCCCCACCTGGGCCCTCTCACCTGTCTGGGTAGTAGCCCCAGTGCAGCAGCACCTGCTTGTCACGCTTCATGACCGGCCGGACCCACTCCTCTGTGGGAGACACGGGGGGGCTGGCACTGATCCTGCAGCCCCCCTGGAGCCTCCCGTGATCCCAGGCACAGCTCTGACCCCCCAACCCCTCCCTCACACCCACCTTCCTCCAGGTTCCCGGGGACAGGGCAGACAATGTGGGACGCGTTGCTCTTGTCCTCGGTCACGGTGCCCTGCGAGAGCCAGGGGTTGGATCCAGGGCTAAATACCAGGATGAGGTGTTGGATGAACCCCCCCCTCGTGCCCCCCACCCCAGTGCTGCCACCCACCTGGTGCCTCTTGACGATGTCCTTCAGCTTGCCCAGCAGTTTGGGCTCAATCTCCTGGTGCAGGAAGATGTTGGGCCGGGCCAGGCAGTTGTTCTGGGGGGTGGAGAGCAGACTGGTGAGGTTGGAGGGGGACAGGGGGGCCCGGGGGGGTCAGGGATGGGGCCTCTTACCTGCACCAGGGATTTCTCGATGGTCATGAACATCTCCACGTTGCGGTCCATCCGCGAGGGATTCTGGAAATCGAAACGCCGCCTTATTGGAAGAAAAGAGCGACTCTCATGAAAGCCACAGCTCAGGTCTCCTTGTCAGCATCCAAAATTTGGGGGGGTGGGGGTGGGACACGCGCCTGAACCCCATCAGGGGTCCGTGGAGGGGGGACACTGCCCAGCACGTGTTTGCTCTGGAGGTGGGAGCCCTACAACCAGCCCACCCCGTGCACCCCTGCCCGAGGCCACCCCAGGGTGTTCCCATGGAGGGGACCCCCACCCTTGCCCCTGGGACCCCCTCACGGCCCCCCAACCACCCAAGACCCCCGTCCCGATGGGTGCAGGTGGGTGCTCACCATCCTTGGTCGCTCTTGAATTTATAGGCCGCTGCCAGGATGTGGCACAGGGCTCCCCCCGCCTTGAAATCCAGGAAGCATTTGATCTGGAAGGGGAGGAGTTGGGTCAGGGGGGTGGTGGGGGAGCTGGGCAGGGTGTCACCCTCTTGTTGGGGTGACACCTCCTCATCACGGTGACACCCCCATGTGTGGGTGCCATCCCCTCGCTGAGGTCCCATCCCCAAGTCTGGGTGCCACTCCATCGGGGTGACACCCCTGTGTCAGGGCACCATCCCCTCATCCAGGTGCCTTGGGCTGGGATGGCCCCAGTCCCTGCAGGGCTGGGGCACTGTCCCCAGCTGGGGACCTGTCCCTGTGTGGGGACGCCGTCCCCAGGGCCATGGGGTGCTGTCCTGTGGTCCCAGGGGCAGCGTCCCCTGGTCCTTGGGGCACAGATGCTGCTTGGGGGCAGCTGCCAGCAGAACGGTGCCCCAGCGTCCCCAGGCACTGTCCCCGGGACACCGGGGCGTGTCCCTGACCAGGGCACTGTCCCAGGGCTGCTGTCCGTGGTCAGTGCTGTCCCCAGGTCACTGCAATGCTGAACGGGGTCACTGGGGCTTCGGGTGCTGTCCCCGCTCAGGCCCTTGTCCCCAGCTCACTGGGGCTCCGTCCCGGGCCCTGTCCCCAGGTCTTTGGGGTCTTGTACCCACGTCTTTCAGGCACTGTCCCTGCTCAGGACCTTGTCCCTGCCCATCAGGGCTTTGTCCCCAGCTTGCTGGGGCTGTCCCTGGGGACTGGGATGCTGTCCCCCGGGTACTGAGGGCTGGCCCTGGCTATCAGGGTGCTGTCCCCACATCTTTGGGTGCTGTCCCGAGCCAAGGTCCTTGTCCCCCCTTCATTGGAGCTTCCCCCCGGATATCCAGGACCCCGTCCCAGGGCCATCGGGGTCCATCCCTGCACCCTTTTGGGGCACCGTCCCCGCTCAGGGCCTTGTCCCCAGACCCCCGGGTGTCCCCCCCGCGTCCCCCCCATGCCCGGTGTCGGCGGCTCTCACCGGCAGCTTGGTGAGGGGCGCGTTACTGACGTGCTTCCCGAACACCTCCTCCTGGAACTGCAGCAGCTGCACCACCAGGCTCGACAGCGACTTGTTGGTGGGGGGCTCGGCCTGGATGTACTGCGGGGGCGAGGGGTCAGCGCGGCCGCGGGGCCCGGGGGCGGCGGTGGGTGTGGGGGGGGCGATGGCGGCGGCGCCGCCGTGACAGGCCGGGCCCGGCGCGGGGCGGCGGCGCTGCCCCATCGCACCCTCGCCCACCTACCTTCTTGTAGTTCTTGCCGAGCCAGAGCCGCACGTTGTCGAACTGGCTGACGGTGTCCGAGGCCTCGTAGTACTTGACGTTGGGGCCGCCGTCCTTCTTCCGCACCGCCATCTTGAGCGGGCCGGGCCGCGCCGCCTCCGCCCGCCCGCGGGCTCCCCCTGCGGGCCCCGCGCCGGTACCGCCGCTGCCGCCGCTCCCCCTGCCGGCCCCGCTCCGGTACCGCGGCCCTGTTCCGGTACCGCGGCCTTGTTCCGGTACCACGGCCCTGTTCCGGTATCACGGCCCTGTTCCGGTACCGCCAGCCCCGCTCCGGTACCGCGGCCCTGTTCCGGTATCACCGGCCCTGTTCCGGTACCGCGGCCCTGTTCCGGTACCACGGCCTTGTTCCGGTATCACCGGTCCTGTTCTGGTATCACGACCCTGTTCCGGTACTGCCGGTCCCGCTCTGGTACCGCGGCCCTGTTACGGTATCACGGCCCTGTTCCGGTACCGCGGCCCTGTTACGGTATCACGGCCCTGTTCCGGTACCACGGCCCTGTTCCGGTACCGCGGCCCTGTTCTGGTACTGCCAGTCCCGCTCCGGTACCGCCGGTCCTGTTCCGGTATCACGGCCCTGTTCCGGTACCGCGGCCTTGTTCCGGTACCACGGCCCTGTTCCGGTATCACGGCCTTGTTCCGGTATCACGGCCCTGTTCCGGTACCACGGCCCTGTTCCGGTATCACGGCCT
>NW_016690531.1:488626-490038 GCF_001604755.1 Lepidothrix coronata | reverse complement strand
TTTTTTTTTTTTTTTTTTTTTTTTTTTTTTTTTTTTTTTTAAATTCTTCTTTCTCGATTGCATCATGCGGGTTTCTCGGCGAGCCTGGGGAGGGAGCCGGCGCCCGGGGGGGGGTTGGTGTTGGATGCGGTGGGGGGGGACGGAGGGAAAAGCCGAGCCGGGCTGGGCTCGCCCCGCGCTGCGCTCCCGGCCGGGCTCTGCGGGGCTCCCCCGCCGCGGGCTGCGAAGCCTCGGGGGTCGCCCCTAAGGCTGCCAAACCCCTTCCTTCCCCCCCGTCCTCAGCCGAAATTCTCTCCAAACCCTCGGTCGTGCCGAAGCCCGGGGTGGGGGAGGCAGCCCCGGCTGGATGTGGCTCCTCTGGTTGCGTCCCCCCCGCTCCCGGGGGGCTCCGTCCCGTCCCATCCGCCTTCCCGGGGCTGCTCCCGGCGGGTTCTCGCTCCGGTCCGCCCGCGGGGGAAGCCCGCGGAGGTAATCGGGAGATTAACCCGGGATTAACCTCGCTAAACGCCCAACGAGCGGCGGGCGGAGCGGGATCCCCTCGGCCCGCGAGGCGAGAGGGAGACTGCCAAAAAACCCAGCGAAAAAGACCAAAATAAAAGAGGAGGAGAGCGGGCGGGAGGCGAACGGGGGGTTACCCCGCTCCGGGGGGGTTGGGGGGAGCCGCGAGAACCGCGCTGGGGGCACCCCGGGAACGGAGGGGGGGGTTCGCAGCATCCCGGGAGGGAACCCCCGCCCCCCCTCGCCCCGAGCTAAACGAGCCCGAGGGTTTCCCACTGCGGAAAAAATAATCCGAATAATTATAATAATCAAACGGGAGCCCCGGCGAGGATGCTCCCGCCTTTCTTTTCATTGACGGAGCCGCCCGGGGCAGGGCAGAGCCCCGGTCCCGGCGGGGAGAGAGCGGCGGCGTCCCCCGGTGTGTGTCCCCCCCGGACCCCCCCGGCGCCGGGGAAGCCCCGACACGGCGGCCCCGCTGCCCCGGCGGCCCCCCGGCGCCGAAGGGGTTAACGGCACGCTCTCAATAGGGCTTTATTTTTTAAAGAAATTTATCAGATTTTTACAGGGGGACCAGAAAAGGGTTCTCGCTTTTCCACAGGGCTCCGTCCAAACAGAGCGCAGGGCTAAAAATACAAAATTTTTGTATAAATTGGACTCCATTCGAAACTTCTGCCACATAAAGGTCCTCTTTGTGCTGCCCTGGAAATGGTGTACAAATAACTCTTTATTAATGCCACAAAAAGGACTTTAATTATATTTACGCAGATCAAGAAACAGGGTCACCTGAACATCTGAAACCTCACAACCGCGCTTTTGTTTCAAAATAAACACACGCACTCACACCCCAGCACCGCGGCTGCGGCGCTCGCAGCGCCTCTCCCCGCTCGGGATGGGGGTTTTTTTTTTGGGGGGGA
>NW_016690531.1:469434-486386 GCF_001604755.1 Lepidothrix coronata | reverse complement strand
CCCCATCCCATCCGTGTTACCCCCCTAGACCCCCCTCCTCCCTCGCCGTCCCCGCCGCGGGGGTGCCGTGGGGTAACACCGACACCACCCCCCCAACCCCGACCCACCCCCGCAGGGCTCCTGCTTCCAATCTTCCCGGCGGGAGAAGTACGGCAACGTCTTCAAGACGCACTTGCTGGGGCGGCCGCTGGTGCGGGTGACGGGGGCGGAGAACGTGCGGAAGATCTTGATGGGGGAGCACCACCTGGTGAGCACCGAGTGGCCCCGGAGCACCCGCATGCTGCTGGGACCCAACACCGTGGCCAATTCCATCGGCGACATCCACCGGCACAAGAGGAAGGTGAGCGTTGCCACGCGAGACGAGCCGGGGAGGGGACGTGGGGGCGCGAGTGGGGCGTGGAAACACCTTCCCTTCTTCCTTTCTCCACTTCTTGTCTCCTTCTCCCTTTTTCCCCTTCTTCCTTTCTCTCCTTTCTCTTCTTCTCTCCTTCTCCCTTTTTCCCTTCTCCTCTACTTTCCTTCTTTCTTCCTTCTCCCCCTCTCCTCTTCTCCCCTTTTCCCCTTCTTCCCTCCTTCTCTTTTTCCCTCCTTCTCTTCTCCCCTTCTCCTCTTCTTCCCTCCTTCCCTTCTCCCCTTTTTCCCTTCTTCCCTCCCTCCCTCCTTCTCTTCTTCCCTCCTTCCCTCCTTCCCTTCTCCCCTTTTTCCCTTCTTCCCTCCCTCCCTCCTTCTCTTCTTCCCTCCTTCCCTTCTTTCTTTCTTCCTTCTCCCCCTCTCCTCTTCTCTCCTTCCCTTTCTCCCTTCTCCCTTTTTTCCCTTCTTCTCTCCTTCCCTTCTTCCCTCCTTCCTTCTTCCTTCCTTCTCTTCTTCCCTCCTTCCCTTCTTACCCTCATTTCCCTTTTTCCTCTGCCTTTCCCTTATTTTCCCTTTCCTTTTCTCCTTTCCCTCCTGCCAGGGGAGGTCCCTCTTGGGCTCCCCCCACGATCGTTGCTCTGAGGAGTTCAAAGGGTCGCTGGGGAGGCGCGGGGGGGGCACACGGGGGGCTCTGCTGAGGAGGGGGGTGTTGCCCCTCTCCCCCCTCCATCTCCACCCCCTCCCCGTGCCCGGTGACACGCGTGGGGGGGGCACTGCGGGGGCAGCGGGGCCCGGGGGGGCTCTTAAAAGGGCGACGAGCCCGGCGGGCAGAGGGTGGGCCCGGAGGGGAGGGGGATCCTCCGGAGTGTGCCCCCCCTTTGCAGGGACACCCCTCGGGGTTCATCTTGCTGGGGGTGGTCTGGTGGTGCCGAGCGTTCCCTCGGATCTCAGGGAATTCGGGGGCCTCGGGATGAAGCGCGAGGGGGGACTGAGCCGGTTTGGGGGGGGGCTGAGACCTTCTTGCGTCGCCCCCTCGGTGGTCTGGGGGTGAGACCCCCCCTCTTGCAGCCCCCAAGGCGGGTGGGGAGCACAGGGCAGCTGGTTTTGGGGGTGCTGAGCCCCGGCAGATGTGGGGTTGGGGTCCTCGTGTCCCCCCGTGGCTGTGGGGTTGGGGTCCTCGTGTCCCCCCCGTGGCTGTGGGGTTGGGGTCCTCGTGTCCCCCCGTGGCTGTGGGGTTGGGGTCCTCGTGTCCCCCTCGTGGCTGTGGGGTTGGGGTCCTCGTGTCCCCCCCGTGGCAGGGGCGGTGGCAGTGGTGACACTGGTGGAACGACTGGTGGTTCTCCCATCCTGCCCTCCACAGGACAGGCTCTTTCCCAGCTGGATGAGGGCAGGGAGCGGATTTGGGATGGGGAGGTGTGTCCCCCATCTGTGCAGTGTGGAGGCAGCAGTGCTGGCACAGGCAGCCCGTCCCCAGTGCCACCAGAGTGTCCCCATCCCTGCCCCGGGGCCGGGTCCCTTCTCCTCTCTGCTCCAGCAGGATTTCCTATTTTGGTGTCTGTGAAATCCCTTCCAAACCCTCTTTGCTCCTGGGGGACACGATGAGAAAACAAACAGCACATGACACCCATTAGTCGCATTTTTCAATGTGACACCACAAGAAACAGCAGCACCGTCGATCCCAACCCCGAACTCGACAAACCCAGCGCCTGCAATTTGGGAGTTGTTTTTTTTTTTTTCCTTGAGGAGGGAGGTATTTTTTCCAACCTTGCTGTCCAAGAGAAAGGGCAGGAGTTCACGGGGCTGCCTCCACCAGGGAGCAGAGTTTGGGGCAGGATTGGGATGTGGAGAGCGATGGATTTTCCTCGGCAGCAGCTTTGGCTCCTGTTTATTTCCCCTCGAGGGATCAGGCAGCGATTTGAAGGTGTCTCTGTGCTCCTTCCCTGCTTCTTTTTTATCCCTCTGCACAGCAAGATTATTCCTTGCTGCTGGAAAGTGGCCTTTGGTTGGGATCTCCTTAATAAAACCACGGAATTCAGCCCTCAGGAACAGACTCAGGGGAGGCCGGGAGAGCGTGGGTTATGGGAGTGGGGGCATGGAAAAGGGAGTTCTGACCTTTGTGGGATCCCGGTGGGTTTGTAATTTGTCCCACAGCTCGGGTGGGCACTGCCAGCCCCAGGAAGGAGCAGTGCCAGCAGCACAGAGCAGGGACAGCATCCCTCCCTCCACAGTTCTACCCGGTGCCCTCACTTCAGTGTTTTTTCCTAGTGGGAAACACATGTCCCACCCTAAGGTGGGAAAGCAAATGCTTTCGGAATTTTCTGAGTCCAGAAGCTGGTCTGGATCTCGTGAATTTTCTCCTCAAAGCCCTTTTTCCTCCCTGATTAGGTATTAGATATTGGGAAGGAATTCTTGGCTGGGAGGGTAGGGAGGCCCTGGCCCAGGTTGGGCAGAGAAGCTGTGGCTGCCCCTGGATCCCTGGAAGTGTCCAAGGCCAGGTTGGAGCAACCTGGGATGGTGGGAAATGTCCCTGCCTGTGGCAGGGGATGGAACTGGATGATCTTTAGATCCCTTCCAACTCAAACCATTCCATAATTCCGTGGGTTTTGGCATCACACACAATCCCAAGCTGGCAAGGATCCTAATTCCTGTTTAAGGGGTGGCTAAAGCCTCCTGGGAACAGGTATTCCAACAAAACACTGTCCCAGGATGACCCTTTCTCCTGCTCTCACACCTTTGCTTCGAGCTCCAGCCAACCTTTCCAAACACTTTCCCTGGATCAGCAGCTCTGGGGACGCTCCAGAAGCTCATTATTCTTTAATCTTCCTCCTTCATTGTCGTGAGGTTGAGAACATGGGACTGAGCTTGGGAAATCAGGGGGATTATTCCCATTTCTTCACTTGATCTCCTCTTAATTACCGCTTTTGGGAGCTGAGCATCTTGTGCATCACTCCTGAATCGCTTCTCCCCTCCAACCCATCCCTTGCCCTGCATTCAGAGCACCCAGAGATCAGGTGAACCTGCTTCTGAAGGGGAGAAAACCGAGCATTTTGTTCCTTTCAAGACTCAGATGACCAGATGAAAGCTTTTTCCAGGCCAGGTACCTTCTCCCTGCCTGTGTTCATTAACCCTGAGCTTCTGCTGCCGTTAAATTGGCTTTTAACTCTCCCCACCCTGAGGCTCTGAGAGGTCCAAGGAGAAAGAACTCAGATCACATTTAAGATTCAAGGTGCAGGTTTTAATTTGTACCTCCCTCTTGACCTGCTGGAGAACTGAGCGAGGAACTTGTGGGCAGAAGGCAGGTCTTTCCCAGAATTCACCAACTTTCCTAGTAAGGATTTGAGTTCTAAGAAGAACTTGAAAAGAATCGGAGCAGCGTGAAAGCTCCAGGCAGGGGAGCAGTGGGACTTCCTGGGAAACCTTTTTTGGTGGCTGGTGATTCAGTTTAAAGCACTGTGGGGCTTTCTGGAGCAGCAGTTCCATCCAGCTCTCCCATTCTGGTTTGTGCCTCCTCTCTGAGCTCGAGCCTTCACGGGCTCTTTTCCCTTTCTCTGATCCTGCCAGGAGTTGAGGTGTAATTTCTCAGGAGATCTCGGGATTTTAGCAACACAAGGAAAGGTGGAGCGTGAAATCCATGTTTTCACCCTCCAGCCACCGGGGTCACCTCTAGCTCTTGTCCAACCAACCCTTCCATGGCCAACAGCTCTGATAAGTCCTTGTCATCCTTCCAAAAGCATTTCTTTGCAGCAGCCCTGGCAGACAGACACTCTTTCCTCCTTCCCTGGCAGAGGAGCCGTGGTCTCCTCCCGGTGGCACAGATTGTCACCGAGATGGGAAGATGAGCTCCAGCAAAGAGCTTGAAAACCCAACATGTTCTTGCAGGAGGTTCCTGGGAGCTCGCCAGGAACCGGCTGCTTTGCTGCTCCATGTGTTTTCCAAGGAGCTTTCCAAGGAGTTTTAGCTCTTCGGTGTAACTTCGGGATCAGCAAATCTCGGATGTGCTGTAGGACACTTGGGGGGGGTGATGGGATGACTCAGTCTCTGGAGCTCTTCTCTCAGGTTTAAGTTCCCCATCTCAGCTGGTTTGCAGGATCCTGCACGGATTCATTATCCCATTCCATAAAGGGGGTGAATCTCCTCTTCTCGGGGCTCCCAGAAGCGTTGATCCCGTGGGTGCCGATAAAGGACTCGGAGGTGCACGTGTGGAAGGTGCTCAGGAGGAGCAAAGCCACATTGACTTGGCTTTCCCATCCCCAGCTTATTAAATCTCCCCTCCGGGAACCTGTCAAAATTCATAGAAATTGAGGAAAACATCCCCCTTTTTGGGAAATGAACTTTACAGTTATTAGAGAGGGCGTGGAGTCAGCTGGGAGCAGGGATGTGCCAGTGGGGTGGGATTGAGTGGAAGAGCAGGGATGGCCTGGAGTCAGCTTGGAGCAGGGATGTGCCAGTGGGGTGGGATTGAGTGGAAGAGCAGGGATGGCCTGGAGTCAGCTTGGAGCAGGGATGTGCCAGTGGGGTGGGATGGAGGGTGGGAGCAGGTCTGGCCTGGCTCAGGGGGGTCACTTTGTTGCAGATGTCACCTCGTAGGCTCTGCCCTTGGCCTCAGATGGAGCTGAGAGATAAGAGCAGTTTACAAGGGGTAAATAAAAGCGACTCCAAACTCAGCTACTCTCCTGAGATAAATGTCCATGACCCAGGCTGTTCCTGCTGGGTCATGGAGCTGATGTGGTGTTGGAGAAGGACCTGGGCCACCCCTGGGGCAGCTCCTCCCTCCATGGTGGCATTCCTGTCTGAAATGCCCTCCCAGGTGACTCACAGGAGTAACCCCGTTGTCCTGGCTCAGCACGGACACGTCTTGGCTTTTGGGAGGTAGATCCCTGTCCCTCCCCACCACAGGGAAGGTGCAAATCATCCCTTGGGCTCAGAGGGGACGTGTCCCAAGGGATGGGGTGAGCAGGGATGGACCTGGCTGAGGCTGCTCCTGCTCCAATCCCCGGAGCTCTCCCCGTCCTGCTGCGGGTTCGGAGGCCCAGCCTGGCTGTTCCCTCCACCCTTCAAGCACAATTCCCATGAGGAGAGGCTGAGGGAGCTGGGGCTGTTCAGCCTGGAGTAGAGGAGGCTCAGGGGAGACCTCCTCACTCTCTGCAACTCCCTGACAGGAGGGGGGAGCCAGCTGGGGGTTGGGCTCTTTTCCCAGGCAACCATCAGCAAGACAAGAGGGCTGGGTCTTGAGCTGTGCCAGGGGAGGTTTAGGCTGGAGATTAGAAAGAATTTCTTTGCAGAGAGGGTGCTCAGCCATTGGAATGGGCTGCCCAGGGAAGTGGGGGATTCTCTATCCCTGGAGGTGTTTAAGGACAGACTGGATGTGGCATCAGTGCCATGGGCTGGGAACCACGGCGGGGTTGGATCGAGGGTTGGACTGGATGATCTCAGAGGTCCCTTCCAACCCAGCTGATTCTATGATTGTGTGATTCTGTGATTCTCACATCTGTCCTTGGAGGCATCTTCAGCTCTCATTTCCACCCACAAATCCCGGTGGGATCAGTGCATCAGCCCAGGCTTTGGGAATGTCAGTCCCTGGGTCAGTCTGAGCCGTAAGAAGGGCCGAGCAAACCCGCTCTTAGGCCTGGCCTAGCACGGGTTTTATGGGATTAAGGCTGGAATTCAGCAGAGAGGGAGGCACTGAGGTGCCCCTGAGGGACCTCACCATCTCAGTGGAGGAGGAAATGGGAATTGGGAATGGCCAGGACTCACAGCCCCGGGGCCAGGAAGGAGATTCCCGGCGCAGGATCCGGGGAAGGTGGGACTCAGACTTTCCCTGGAAGCCTCCAGCCTTGGCAGGGCAGCGCCGGCCTGGTGCCCCAGCCCGGGAATCCCAAAATAGGCACAGCTGGCTTAAAAAAAGGCACGGGGAGAATAAAATCAGAGCTCTCCTTGGGCTGGGGAGACGTCCCAGAGGCCGAGACTCCGGGAGGAAGCAGACAGTGGAGCTGGAGGAACGGCCTGGTTTGTCTCACTGTCCAAAACTCCATCGCTCATTAACACACCACAATTAATGTTCTGCCTCGCAGGCACACGAGTGTTGAGCTTATTAGCACCAAGTAGAAAGGTCTGAGGCTTTAATATCGTTTGCAAGAGGATTAAGAACACAAAAGGGGCCATAAATTTACGGCCAAATATAAACCAGCTGCTGTGGGCTGGACTGGGGAGGGGAGGGAGGGAAGGATGGGGATGGGGAGAGGGAGAGAGGTGGAGGAGGAAGGAGGGATGGGAAGCACTGGGAATGTACCTTTCCCTACAAAAAACCATCAACCAGGTAGTTAAGAGGGGGTCTTTTTAGGGTTTTTAGGGTTTTTTTCAGTGTTTTTAGGTTTTATTCCATTTCCATCAGAGGGAGGGAAGGATGGGGATGGGGAGAGGGGTGGGAGGAGGAAGGAGGGATGGGAGGAGGAAGGAGGGATGGGAAGCACTGGGAATGTACCTTTTCCTACAAAAAACCATCAACCAGGTAGTTAAGAGGGGGTCTTTTTAGGGTTTTTAGGGTTTTTTTCAGTGTTTTTAGGTTTTATTCCATTTCCATCAGAGGGAGGGAAGGATGGGGAGAGGGGTGAGAGGAGGAAGGAGGGATGGGAGCAGGAAGGAGGGATGAGAAGCACTGGGAATATACCTTTCCCTACAAAAAAACATCAACCAGGTAGTTAAGAGGGGGGTTCTTTTAGTGTTTTTGGGGTTTTTTTAGGGGTTTTTTTGCATTTCCACCCAACCCTGCCGCCCCACTCCGCGTGTAAATCCCCCGGTGGAATAGAAACCATTCCCTGCCATCTGAGCCCCCCCAAATTGCATCAGCCCTCTCAGGTGGGCCGAATTCCAGCTGCCATGGGCTGGCCCGGCTCCAGCTCAGTGTGTCCACGTCAGGCTGCTGCCCTGGGAGCTTTAATCCATGGGCAAAAGCCTCTGGATCCAGGGAAAAGGCTCCCATTGATGGAGAAGGGCTCCTGCCCGCGGTCTGGGGGAAGGATTTGTCGGCTGGGTTGGCTCATTGACTTTAGACCAAACAGCCCTGTCATCTCCAGGGGTGTAAATCCAGGCTAATTCCAATGGATTAAAAAGAAAAAAAAAAAGAAAAAAAGGCTGAGTGGAGGCTCCTGGCTGGAAAACCGATTTTGTGGGTTTTTCGTGCTCCTTCCACCCCAAAATGCCCTGAGAGCTCAGGGCCTGCTGGGAGGAGCTGTGCTGTGTGATACCCTGAGCTGGGGATCCAAAATGTGGGATTTTCCACCTCCCTGTGTCATCCAGGAGGGAAGATTTTGGGAAGGTGAAACCCCTCCTTGAGCCGGGTGGAACCGGGTGCAGGTTCCACGTCAGGGCGGGAATGGGGGATACCAGGAGCTGATCCCAGAGGTGGGAGGGTGATTTAGGACTCGGGATCCCTCCTACCCTGTGTTTGCACAGCTTTGTGTTTTCACTCCATCCTCCTCCATCCTTCCAGGCGGCTCAAACCACCCGCGGTTTGGAAATATCCCGCTGGGAAAAGAGAGCTTTGGGATAACGGGATAAGGGTGTTCTCCGTTGCTCTGCCACTAAATGTGTCCATCCACCACCTTGTTCTTCAGCTTCCTTCTCCTCAAGGAAGGAGAAGGGGTTGCCTTAAACTGGGATCATCTTTTTGAGCGACCTTGGGTCGTCTCAACCCTTGTCCTCTCCTCCCTGGGCTCGGTTTGAAGCTCGGAAGAGCTTCAACCCTCGCTGATGGTCTGCAGGAGCTCACCAGGGACATCTCAGCCCCATCTCAGGTGTGTCTTCACCCCCAGGGAGGTCTTGCAGGACCTTACTCAGGATTTCATCGGCTTTTCCAAGCCTTTTTCCCCTATTTCTGCCTCTTGGTCTCTTGACCGTGCTCTGGAAGGTGTATTTCTTTCTTTGGGATGGATCATGGAGTGGGTGTTTCCCTCTCAGCCCCTCTGGGAAGGTGGCCACCCCTCACCCAGCTCCACTCCCAGCTTCTGGAGCTCCTGGCAGGAGCAAGGACTCTGTGCTGCCACGGAAGAGCACTTGGGCTTGGTTTCTTTCTTTCTAGGTCTGGCTTTGTCTCTAGGAGAGCCCCAGCTCTGGGTTAGTTAAACCTGTGGGACCCTTCCCTTTGGTCCCCTCTCCGTGCTCCAGGGAATGCACTGGGCCAGGAAAATGGGGATTTTCTCCTACTGTCTCTTTTCCATTGGTTCCAGAGGTGGATGGGACACTATCCCTGCTGCCTGGGAAAGCTGCTTCCCTCCCCTTCAGCTCTGGGAAGACTCTCATCCCCACACCACAGATCTGGGATTTGGTGTGTGGTTTAAACTTAAACAGGGGGTTGGAACTAGGTGGTCTTTAAGGACCCTTCCAACCCAGCCCATTCCATGATTCTGGAATCCCAGCTCACCCAACCCCCTGATCCTCTTAAAGGGCTGCTCTGACCTGCTGGGATTGCAGGATTTTCCTTCTCCACGGCTCCAAAGGCACCAGTCACAGGAGTGGGTGCGTGTCCTGTTATCCCTCCTCTTGGCCAGCTGATCCCACCTTTCCAATCCCTTCTCCCTGGCCACAGCTCCCATTCCATCGATGGGATACCTTCCTTTTCCCTCCTGTGTTCCATTCCCTCCTCGAAGGGCGGTGCCAACACAGGTTGATTTTTACCCTCCTCAAACCCAGGAATAAATGGGAAGAGGACACTTGGAGCAGCACTTCCAAACTGACAAATCCCAGTGTCTTTTGGTATTCCCATAAACTGGGCTAAGAGGCCTCAGTGGTTGTGTTTTCCTGCTGCTGGAGCCGTTTGGGGACACCAGGAAGTTTTGCAGAGGGAATGCTGAGACACACCTGGGGTGTCCTGCTTGCCCTTGCTCTCCCTGGGCCAACAAAGCCCCTTTATCCCAATATCCTTTAAGGGTTTGGGATCAGAAGCCTCCCATGCCAGGGGGAGGGTTTGTAGGGGAGATGCTCGGAGGTGGAGATTTTTAATCGTGGGGAAATGCGGCGCTTGGGCTCGTTTTTATTCGGAATTCGACTGGAAATAAGAAATCCTGGAGTTTCCCTGACCTTTTGTTTCTTTTTAAACGTTAAAAAATCAGGGATCTGGGCGACCCTGAGAGGGGCACGTTCATCCTAACGTGGCCCAGGGATGTTGGAATGATCTTTGCTTTTTTTCCAGCACTTTTTTTTCTTCCTGAGAACCGTTCAAATGTTTGTGCCTTTTGCCTTTTGTTCCTTTCCTTCAGCCTGGACGTTCCAGAGTTACCAGACTCCCTTTGGAGACAGGTTGGAGCATTCCTGAGGGATTGCTGGGAGGATTTGCTGCCTTCAGCTCCCCCAGGGCACCCCTCTGTGCCCCGTGGGCTGTGCTGTGCTTTGCCGGGCAACCCCAAAATTCCTTGTTTTGGGTGCTTGGCACCCGAAACTTGGCTTTTCCCTCTCCCTGGGCCTGGATTCCTCCATGAGGGAGCGTGGCAGGAGACCATGGAGCGGTCCCTGTGCTCTGTTTTTAGGATGGGGAGAAAAGGAACCAATTCTTTGCTGTGCGTTACAAGGTCGGAGCGTCGGGGCAGCAGCGGGATTTTATGGAAGTCCTCCCTCCTTGCGGTGCCTTCCCAATTTTTTTGCTGCGTTTTCCCTTTGTTCCTGCTCCCAGTACCTGCACAGCCTCTTGCCCACAAACCCTCTCATCCCTCTCCAAAGCTCCCAGGGTTTCCAAGCCCTCTGGAGCACGGGCCGGGGAGAGGCAGACATCCAGGCTAACGTGGCAACAGGACAAGGCTGGGACGAACCCCCTGGAAATGTTGGAAGGATTAGTGTGTGTCCAGGTTGAGGTGTTGCTTTGGATGCTTCCTGGCACATCCAAACCTCCAGCAGGGGCCAAATTCCTTCCTGAAAGCATTTCCTCGCTCGTTGCGCCTTCGTCGGGCCGGGCCGGCGCGGGCTGGATGGGATGCAGGTGGCTGATCCCAAAGTTTTCCTCCTGGAAAGGAGGAATGTGATGCTCCCTTCCCTCTTTGCTGTGCTGGTGTGCCGGGGGGAAGCGAGGGGCCCGAAAATCGTGGATGGCAAAAGGCAGGGAGCGATTCCGGTGCTCGGGGTGGGAAGGCTGGGCTGGCACCAGGGAGGGTAACGCCATGGAAAACATCATCCCTCTCCATCCCAACCATGCAACAAAGCCTTTTCCACGCGTGGAAAACCGGTGTGGAAGCCCAGTGAATTCCCTTGAATTCCCTCTCCTCCTTGCTGTGGTTTGAGGATGGGGCTGGGGGATTCTCCAGCTGGGACCGGGGGGGGGCAGTTTGCTGTCACTTAGAGCTGGAGCTGAGACACTGAGAAGGAATTTTTCTGCCTTAGGAAAACCATAAATCTCGAAATATCCTTTTTCCACTGCGAGGCAGACTCGGAAGGTTCCAGCCAGGCTCGCTGGGTGGTGGTGTCTCCCTCAGAGCAGGGTGTGCAGCGCGAATAAATACCCTTGGACAGACCAAATCCCCAGATTTGGCTCTTTTGGGAGGTATCACAGCGTGAAAAAAAACCGGGGGCTCCTTCCAACGTCCCCAAAAAGTCCTGGCTACCGCCCTGGCACTGCTGCGAGTCCCCGTGGCCGAGCGCCCGCCGCGGCCGCGTCTCGCTGTTAACAAAGCTGAGCATCCCCTCAGAGATGATTTTGCCTCTTGGCAGCGCTGGAACGACTCTTTAAATTTTTTTGCCCCGGTTCTCCTTGGCTCTGCCCGGTTTCTCTCCCGCGAGCAGCCGAGCAGGAGCTCGGCTCGGCCTCACTAGAGGGCGCAGGAATTGTAGGCTTGGGAAAAACGCGCGCGCGGCGGGGAAGGAGGTTCGTCGGGGGAAAGAAAAAGTTGGCCGCCTCTTCCTCCTTTTTAATCAACTGGAAAGATGCAGGGTTGAACTGGAGGTGACTGGAAGGGGATCCAGACTTGTGTCTGGCCGGGGAAGGATCTGCTGACATGTGGGATTAGGCGGCGTGGAGCGCGGCGGCGGCGAGCGGACGGGACGTCGAGCGTGGCCGGGAGCTTCGGGCTCGGGCAGGCGTGGGGTGCAGCCAGCTGGAGGGGCCTCGTGGCAGAAGGAGAGCTGGGAAAAGAGCGAGAAAAGGGGGGAAAAAAATCCGCCTCAGCCTCCCAGCGTTGAACGCTCCCCCTTTTTCGGGCTGGGCAGGTGTTGTGTTGGCCTCGGTCGGGGCCCGGTCTTCTCTTCCTGAGGGTCCTCCAGGCTGTGTCCTCGCTGCACATCCATCCCTGGGGCAGACTCTTCCCTCTTCTGAGGGTCTGGAGGGTGTGAATCCATCCCTGGGATTGTTCTCTATGCCGCAGCAGCAGTTTTGCAGCCTGGGACCAGAGACTTGTCCTTTTTTTCAGGGTGCAGGGGTTCCCCAAACACTGTGGCAGTGCCAGGAAGGACGAGGTCAGGAACCCCAAGGGCCACCTCCAGCAGGATGGTGGCTCCACTGCAGCCTTGGCACTCCCAGAGTAGAGTGGGAGCTGTGGGGAAACGGAGTCCTGGGAAGCATTTGGGGAGCGTGGGGCGATTCACTGGGAGCCTCTGTCCTTGTCCCAACTCCTCAGCAGGGATGCAGGGCAATGCCAGCCGGATGGGGAGATACCCACGTCCTTTCAGCAGCCCCTCTGAGCAGCTCTGTCCCAGCTGTCCTGCTGCACCAAAGCCCGGCGTCCCGCTCGGATCCTCCAGGATCCATCCCTTTCCCGGCTCCCTCCACACCTTCCCCCGCCCCCCAACAACGGAGCGGGCTCAGCTTTAGCACCTCCGGCTTTCCTTTGCCGAGCGGCTGCTTTTCCAGCGCCTCAGCCCGAGCAGCGCTTGCCCTTTCCAGGCTTTAAAAATAGCTGGAGGAGCGCGGGGAGGCGGCGGCGGCCGCCCCGTCTCGCGGCCCCGCCGTGCTCTCGCCGCCCCGCTGTTCATTCACTCGGTTCATTCATCCCCGCTCCGTTCATTCATGCCTTGGCTCGCCGTGGCCATCCGGGCACGGCATCTGTCTGCGGCCGCTCGGGCTCCGGGAGGGTTTTTTTTCCCTCCCCCACCGCCCCCGTTGTTGGCCGGGATTTTTCCGCGGGGAGCTTTTCCTCGGGGCTCAGCCCGAGCCCCGGAGCGCCGTGAAGCGGCTCTTGTGGAGCCTCCGGCGCGGGGCTGCGAGGGGGGACGGGGCTGTTATTTCACCAAACAAACTCCCGGCGAACCGCCCGTGCATTAGCAATGAGGGGTCGCAGCCAGGAAAATATTACCTTTCCCTTTGAGTGCTGACTGTGGAGGAAATTCTCACATTTACAGCTCCGGCGAGTCCGACGCTCATGGAAAAGAGGGGGCGGCTTTGATTTCGCTCCCCTCGTCGGGTTGATAACTTTGCAGCCCCCCCACCTCGCCTTGAGCTCCCCCCCCCCCTTCCCTGCTCTCCGGGGGGACCCGGCCACCCCGCTGGAGGCTCCCTCCTGGAATCCTGCTTTAATTTGATTTTCCCGGAGGCCTGGCATGCGGCGCTGCGTGTGCGTCCTGCCCCGTGTCTGTGTGTCTGTGTGTGTGTGTGAGTGTGTAGGTTAACGAAAAATAAACAAACGGCACGTTTTTTTTTCCCTCCGGTGCTCTCCGGGAGGGATGCGGCGGGAATGCCGATGAAAGCGCGTGCTGTGGGAAGGGACATTCCTGGCATTGCTGAGCTCCTCGTGCAACGCGTGGGCCCGGGCCCAAATTGGAGGAATTGGAGGAAGGAGCCGTGAGCGTCGGGGACCTGGGGAGGCCCCGTTGCTGCTCAGTGTTTACTCGCAGAGCTTAAATTAATGCTGTCTGCTGACATCAGGGGTTCTTTTTTTTTTTTTCCCGGATTCCCAAGGAAACCGAGGCCGGGTGCGAGCGCAGCCTCTGCGTACGTGCGTGTCCCTCCTCGCCGCCTGAGCCCCCCGGGGCTGAGTTCAGCCAGATTCCACAGGGATCCCAAAAGCTGCGGGATAATTAGTTTACTTAATTTTACATCCGTTAAGAAGGCGGTCGACGGGCTTCAATGTGGAGAGGAAAGCCTGTGTTTGTCTGTGTGGCTGCACAGCCACGTCAGACAGGAGAATCCCCAGGGGAGAGATGTTTTAGTAGCACCCGAATCATGGGATGGATATCACTGGGATCTGGGAGACGTGGAGCTGTGGGAAGAACCAGCTCTATCCATCCACTTTTCCCTGCCATCTCTGGTTTGCTCCGTTGTTGCCCAACGTTTGTGGCGGTCGTGGTGAGGATCTCTGGAGGATCTGGCAGCTGATGTTTCTCCATCGACTCTATTTTTTTGGCAGACTTTTTTTTGGGGAATTGATGATTCTGGGCGATGAGTTCTGGCTGATGACAAGCACAGGACGTTTTTTGCGGTGCCCGTTTTTCCCTGTCGGGTCTCTGTAAAATAAAACCCTCTCCTCGCTCCCTTTTCCGCAGGTTTTCTCCAAAATCTTCAGCCACGAGGCGCTGGAGAGTTACCTCCCCAAGATCCAGCTGGTGATCAAGGACACCCTCCGTGCCTGGAGCAGCAACCCCGAGCCCATCAACGTGTACCACGAGGCGCAGAAGCTGACGTTCCGCATGGCCATCCGCGTCCTGCTGGGCTTCCGCATCCCCGACGAGGAGCTCGGCCGCCTCTTCGAGGTCTACCAGCAGTTCGTGGAGAACGTCTTCTCCCTGCCCGTGGACCTGCCCTTCAGCGGCTACAGGAGGGTGAGAGACTTGGGATGGGTCCCCCACCAATCTGGGGTTAAGGGGGTGGTGGTTGATCCGCCCCTCGCCGGGTTCTCCTCGCCCTCCGACCTCTAGGGATGAGTCCGTTTTGGGTTTGGTGGAGAAGCGAGAAAAAGGTCCGTCCATTGAGTGGTTTGTTGCAGAATACAATCAGGACTCGCCCAAATCGAATTATTTTTATTCAATTTTTATTTTATTCAAGTGTATTTTTATCTCGCTCGGCAGTTTTCCTGCATTTTTGTAGTTTGTGGGACCCTTCTCCTTTTAATTCCCTCCCTGTCCCTGCAGCGAAACAGCTCAGCAGACCTTCTAATTCTGAGAACCATTCTAGTTTTTTGATGGATGATGCAGAATGAAAACACACCAAAAATCACAGACCAAAAAAAAAAAAGCAACCAAAAAACCAAAACCTTTTTAATTTTTTTTCACGGGGAATTTTAGCAACAGAAATTCCGGGGAGGTTCAAATTTATTTTTGTGATATCACTGCAATTTTTTTTTTTTTTCACTGATATTTGACCACGTGGATGAGCCCAAGCACTTGCAAGCCCTGAAGCGCTTGCAGGAGCAGGTTAACCCAGTGCAGCTGCACTCCCATAGGAATTGCTTTACTGGGACCAGGTGATAAAACTGCTTGGGAAGACCATTATGCTCCTGGGGAAGAGGATCCTTTGGGATGAATTGGCTTTCCTTTGAGAGGCAATTTTCCCAGGGGCTGCCACGCATCCCAGGGCGAGCCAGGGGCCTGTGAACTGGTGCAGCACTGGGGCTCCCACAGCAGACCTGCCATTTACACCTAGGTGCTGATTACTCCTGCCTGTAATCTCAGCTCCTCGGGCTTTACTCCTCCTGCCCAGGGAACCACCTCAGCGTCTTTATGCCCCTCTTTGAGCGTCTGCAATCGCACTTTTATTACTCAGCCACGTTGTCCTGGGGATGGTGCCGGTGGTGCTGGCGTGGGCTGATGGTTTCCTGCTCCACAGGGAATCCGGGCACGGGAGACGCTGCAGAAGGGGCTGGAAAAAGCCATCCAGGAGAAACTGCAGAACACGCAGGGCAAGGACTACGCTGATGCCTTGGACATCCTGATAGAGAGCGGGAAAGAGCACGGGAAGGAGCTGACCATGCAGGAGCTGAAGGTAAAGATCTCCCCGTGGACACCTTGCTGTGCTCGGGGGCTCCCCCAAGAGCAAGGCTGAGCTGCTCCGGGGAGGAATTTTTGGGGCAGACCTGGGATGGTCAGGGGATCATGACGTGTCGGTGGAGCTGCAGGTGAATCCTGGTCTGGTGGATTATGGTGCCGACAAACCAGTTGTTCCATTTGCAGGTTGTGCTCAGCCCTTTCTAGAAAGCATTGTGTAGAATTGTGGGATCATGAAGGTTGGAAAAGACTTCTGAGGTCATCAAGTCCAACCTGTGACCCAACACCCCCACCCCTACCAAACCAGTATCGTGAAATGGTTTGGGTTTTGAACATTTCCAGGGTTGGTGACTCCACCACTGCCCCGGGCAGCCTGTTCCAGTGCTTGACCACTCTTCTCTTCCAGTGAAGAAATTTTTCCTGATGTCCAACCTGAACCTCTCCTGGCACAACTGAAGCTTTCAGCCCTGACCAGTTTCACCCCTTGCCCCCATCCCCTTCCACGGCACCTCCTTTGCAGGGCACGTGAGCCCTCAGCAGGTTGTTCCCTGGAGCAGGGTCAGGGCATAAATTGTCCATGATGTACTGTCAAGATCCATCCTTAGGGCTTTTTCTCCATTCTATCTGGTCCTCAGCATCCTCTGAGGCTTTGTGGGAAGCTTCCCATGGTGGTTTTCCCAGCCCTGACCCTACACAAAGAGTGATCTTGCAGTTAGACATGAGCAAGGTGTGGCTGCCCCTGGATCCCTGGAAGTGTCCAAGGCCAGGCTGGAGGGGGCTTGGAGCAACCTGGGCTAGTGGAAGGTGTCCCTGCCCACGACAGGCGGTGGGACTGGATGATCTTTGAGGTCCCTTCTGATCCAAACCATTCCATGATTCTGACTGTGACTGATTGTACCCTCATGAGGTAACTTGGCCCCTTTGGACCTTAAATCCTTGGTTGAGCGGCTGTTTTTTGGGAGATGTTGTGGCTGCCCCATTGCTGGAAGTGTCCAAGGCTGGATTGGACAGGGCTTGGAGCAACCTGGGCTAGTGGAAGGTGTCCCTGCCCGTGGCAGGGGCATGGAATGAGACGATCTTTAAGGTCCTTCCTACCCAAACCATCTATGGTTCAATGCCCAGGCTGGAGAGCTGTTGAGTATTAAGGTGCCCCATGGCAGCCTCTGTGCCTGACCCTTGACATTCCGTGGACGCTGCCCTACCTGTCCACGCCCTGGCTCTCACCCTGGCTCTTCCCTTGTCTCCCAGGATGGCACCCTGGAGCTGATCTTCGCCGCCTACGCCACCACGGCCAGCGCCAGCACCTCCCTCATCATGCAGCTCCTCAAACACCCCCGAGTGCTGGAGAAGCTGCGGGAGGAGCTCAGGAGCAAAGGGATCCTCCACAACGGCTGCATCTGCGAGGGCTCCCTGCGGCTCGACAACATCAGCAGCCTCCACTACCTGGACTGTGTCATCAAGGAGGTGCTTCGGCTCTTCACCCCCATCTCCGGCGGGTACCGGACGGTGCTGCAGACCTTCGAGCTGGATGTGAGTGCTGAGGGACACGAGGGGCAGGGACTGAGCTCTGCTCTGGGGGGACCAGGGACAGCACCCAGGGAATGGCTGGAGCTGTGCCAGGGCAGGCTCAGGTTGGATCTCAGGCAAAGGTTCTTCCCCCAGAGGCTGGTTGGGCACTGCCCAGGCTCCCCAGGGCAGTGGGCACAGCC
>NW_016690531.1:465519-467532 GCF_001604755.1 Lepidothrix coronata | reverse complement strand
TCCCTGCCCATGGCAGGGAGTGGAACTGGATGATCTTTGAGGTCCCTTCCAACCCAAACCATTCCATGATTCTACGACCGATTGTACGAAAACAAAGTGCCTTTATCTTGTCCTTCTGCTCCCTCTCTGCTGACGGTAGAGTTTGACCCACTCTGCTTTTCTCTCCCCCCCTTTCCCGCCTCTCCACAGGGTTTCCAGATCCCCAAGGGCTGGAGTGTGATGTACAGCATCCGGGACACCCACGACACCGCCCCGGTCTTCAAGGACGTGGACGTGTTCGACCCCGAGCGCTTCGAGCAGGGCCGGAGCGAAGACAAGGACGGCAGGTTCCACTACCTCCCCTTCGGAGGAGGAGTACGGACCTGTCTGGGGAAGCACCTGGCCAAGCTTTTCCTCAAGGCCCTGGCCATCGAGCTGGCCAGCACCAGCCGCTTCGAGCTCGCCACCAGGACTTTCCCCAAAATCACCCTGGTGCCCGTGGTCCACCCGGTTGACGGACTCAAGGTCAAGTTCTTCGGACTGGATTCCAACCAGAACGAGATCCTGGCAGGGACAGACGCCATGCTGGGGGCCACCGTGTAACGCCCACGCCGCGGCGGCGCCAGGGACGGAGGGGCGGGGTGGGGGCGAGGGATGGACAGGAGGGGAGGAGAGAAAGGGCTGAGGAGCTTCTCCACCACGCAGAGCCTCCCGATCTCGGGACTTTTCCCCCCCCCCCCTCTCCCCCGGGTGAAGCTGCCGAAAGCCTTCTGCTCTTCCCGCGGAAGGGGCGCGGAGAAGGTGTTTTTTCGGGGGATGTCGTGGCGCGCCTCGTTTCGTCCGGAAAGGAGGGAGATCCGCGGAAAAACCCGAGCCGAGCCGGGATGTCTGACCGTACACAGTATCTAAATATTATAAATATATATATATAAATATCTATAAAACACTTCTGCTGCGAGGAGGAGCGCTGGCAAAGGCCCGACTGCGGGGAAGGCTTTGGAAATCGGCCGAGGGTCGGAGGTCTGGTGTCCCGGGGCGGCTCCCGGGTGACCTCTGATCTTCCTTTTAACAGTGTTAAATTAGCTGGTGATAACAGTGTTTCTTTGGGGTTTTTTTGGTTTTTTTTGTTTTGTTTTTTTTTAGGTTTTTTTTGTCCCTTTGTTTGGTTTTGTTGTTTGTTCCGGGGCGTTGGAGGCTTTCCTTGGTGAGGGGGAGACAAGAGGTGCCCATTCCCATCCCCTCTCCCGCTGGTGCCGGGGCAGGCTGGGAAGGGGCCGAGGGGGGAGCTGTTATTTCAGACCGAAAAACCCTGTGGTGTCTTGTCCAGGGCTGGACAAGTCGTCCCTCTGAGGCCTTGGGCACATTTGCATTTTGCAAGATGCGTTTTGGGGGGCTCTGGATAAGGGGAGGAATGTCCTTTTTTATTTTTTGTTTTTAATCTCGTTGAGTTTCCTGCTGCTGCTACACGGCCTGTGTGCACCGTTCCCCCGGCACAGCCCCTCCCCAGCCGGGCAGAGCCACCTCTTTTGGGAGCATCTTTGGTGTCTTTGCTCTCCCTGGAGGTGCAGGCACCACCCTCGGGGCTGCAGGGCCCCACCACGGCTCCGAGAGCTCCGGGGTGCTGAGCAAAGCCAAGCTGCTCCTTTGGGTGCGCCCTCTTCCACAGGAGGCATTGGCATGGAAGATGATCCCTCTAAATAAGCCAACACACACTGCTTGTCTCGTGTCTGGGTTGTGGTTGGTGATGGCAGAGCTCAGCAGGAAGGAGAGGGGCTCCGTGTCCGCCCCATCCCACCGCTAGCCCAGGAGGAGGGCCCTGCCCAAAGCTTCTCCGGCACAAGAGAGCGGCCACCGAGAGGTATCTCAGCTTTGGGTTTATTTGAGTTCCATTTCTTGCATGCCAGAGGCTTCTGGGTCGAGTTTGAGGTCAGTGGGTTGTGTTGAAGGGGAAGAAAAGCCCCCTGAGTGTCTCGGCGGGTGTTTGGTTCACACCAGAGCCAAGCACCAGCCGCTTCGAGCTCGCCACCAGGACTT
>NW_016690531.1:458533-463750 GCF_001604755.1 Lepidothrix coronata | reverse complement strand
ATTGTAAACGTTGTCCGGGGGAAAAAAAAACAAAACTATTAATATGTTTTATCGCATTTGTTTTTAATATTAAGGGGAGAAAAAAAAAAAAGAAAAAAGCACTTGTGGGGTTTTTCATTATGAAATCGGTGCCGTGTGAACATGTGTTTCAGTCATGTGGTTTTTAATATGTATATAATATTATGTGTTGCATATTAAAATGAATGTTGTGTATTTTGTGATCTTAAAATAAAAGAAAAAAAAAAACCAAACAAAATAAAAAATCCACGTGGTTGTTTTATAGACCCCCATAAGAAAAAGAGTTGGGTCTCCAAAGATTTTTTTATTTTTTTTTCCTGTTTCACATCCATCTGCATCTTCCCTGGAAGGGCTTGTGGCCTCCTGGTTTGGGGGATTCGGGGGGACAAGACCCATCCTGGGAATTGGGAAAGTTGGGATTTTGGCATCCATCGACCTCCACGAGCAAGGTGGATCCTCTCTGGTGGATTTGGACCCAAATCCAGGAAATCCCACTTAAAAATTTTAAGAACAAACATTTTGGGGGGGGGAGATGGTCAAACCGAGGTCACAGGGGCACAGAAGGTGCTGAGCTGGAAGGATATTCCCCAAGGATCGTCACATCCAGCTCCTGGCCCTGCACAGGCCCATCCCCAAGAGTCCAGGGATGAGGATCTGCATCCCTGGAGATGCTCAGAGCCTGCCTGGACACGTGTCCTGAGCAACCTGCCCGAGGTGTCCCAGCTCTGAGCTCCATCCCTGGGGTTTGGGGAGCTCCAGGATCCCCAGTTTGTGCCCAGACCTTTTCCCTCTTCCCAGCAAGAGCCAGAGGAGGGAAGGGAAAGGGAAACATTCCAGGGGTGTGTGTCCTGGTCCTGGCTGCTGGTTCTGGCACGGGAGAACAGCAGGGGGTGAAGAACATCCCCCCAACTCCTGATTGCACCGGATGGTGGGCAGGACAGGGCAGGACAAACTTCCCAAGGGCATCCCAGGTGGGAAGGAGCCTGGGATGGGCAGCGGGTCTGCTGGGAGCAGGCACGTTGTCCCCAGCCCTCCCATCATCTCCCATTTGGGCTCCTCCAGCCATCCAGCCCCGTGGCAAGCCCTTGTCCCGGAGATTTCTGGGAGCAGGGATCGCTCTGAGCTCCTTAGACCAACGAAGTTTCAGGGAATTTTGGCCCTGGGAGGTGGGAGGAAGAGCTTTGTGTGAGTTGTGACAGGACAAGCTACCGGTGGGAGCTTCAGCTGCAGCTGTTCCAGAGGGGAGACACGGGGTGGGCTGGGAGTGCTTGGAGTAATTAGGTAATTACCGAAGTAATTGGCTTCTGCCTCCTTCCCCTTTTCCCTATAAATAAAGGGATAGAGGCCTGGCTGTGATGGGAGTGTTGGGGAACAGGATGTTGCTGCTCTGCAAACCCTTCCTATGATGACATCCCGAGGCAAGTGAGGGCTTGGAGGAATTAATAGAACTTTGCTCTTGGCTGGAAAATATGACCGTGCAACCCGAGGCTGTGTCCCTTTGGAGCAGCCAGAGGATCTGAGGCTCCTTTCCCTCCCTCTGGAGCTTTGTGGCCGCGCTCTTTCCCTTCTCCTGGACGTGTCCTGCCAACAACGATTTCGCCGCGTCCCTTGCCCAAAATTCACCGCGTGCTTGTGCCCTGTCACCTCCCCGGCCACCCCTCGAGCTGCAGGGGCCGATGTGTCACCTCCTCACCCTCCCTTCCCCTTCCAACCCTTTGCAATCCCCTACTTCATGCCGGGGAAGGTCATTTCCTTTCGGGATTTCTCCTCGTCCCCTCGCTCCCCCTCCCTTCGCTTCCATTTATTTGCCATTTATCCGTGATTTATGGCTTGCACCACCCCTGGAGGGGGATGATGTGGCTCTCTGGGCTCCAACAGAAGCAGGGAGCTCTATATTTTTATTTTTTTTTTTTTGGGTGGCCTCGTGGGAGGTCACTCGGACTCCGTGTTCTTTCCACTCTGCTCCGGCACCGAGTCTCACGTTACTCACTTTGTTTTAACTGCAGCTTGGAACTCTTGGAAAGTTTCTTTTTAAAGGTTGTGTGTGTGTGAGAGCACAGAAAAGGTGTGTGAGTGTGTGCTTTTGCATAAATGGGCTTTCTTTTCCCTCTTTTTTTTTTTTCTCCCCCTTTTTTTATTTTGTTTTTTTTTTTTATTCCCCTCCCCTCCGAACGCGGAATGGAATTTTATAGCCCGAAAAAAAAGAAAAAAATGGAATGGCCTCGTGGCCCCTTGGTCTGCCTGAAATCTTTAATCTCCAAAGCTCAAAGCCCTGGCCCTTCCAAGGGGGAATGTTGAGGCAGAGTTGAGTTAAAAGGAACTGTTCAAAATGTTGAGGTGTTGTTAAATAACATTTATAGGAATTATTTAAAAAAAACAAAAAAAAAGAGAGACATGGGAGAAAGAGATGAATTTCCAGGTGGCTTCTTGGCATCTTTTTCCTCCAGATAATTTTAGGAGCCCTGGTGGATCCCCAGCTCTGCTTTTAGCTGGAATTTAAACACTGTGGGTGCCTGTCAGGTGCTGCCCTGCTGATAGAATAAAATGGAATATTCTAGAAGAGGAGGCTCTGAGGAGCCTTAGAGCCCCTCCCAGGGCCTTAAGGGGCTCCAGGAGAGCTGGAGAGGGACTGGGGAAAAGGGAGGGAGGGACAGGACACAGGGAATGGCTTCCCACTGAGAGGGCAGGGTTAGATGGGATATTGGGAAGGAATTCCTGGCTGGGAGGGTGGGGAGGCCCTGGAATGAGTTTCCCAGAGAAGCTGTGGCTGCCTCTGGATCCCTGGAAGTGTCCAAGGCCAGGTTGGAGCAACCTGGGCTAGTGGAAGGTGTCCCTGCCCATGGCAGGGGGTGGCACTGGATGGTCTTTAATGTCCCTCCCCACCCAAACCATTCCATGGAGGGTTCACACCCCGATTTCAGACCCCTGTGGTGAAATATTGAGCTTGGTATTCTCTGTGCATCCAATTCCCTGCTGAAATTCCTGACTGAACCCCTCAAATCCTCATATATCTTCCCAAATGTTGTGATAATAACTTACAGTGCCTGGATGGCCTCGATGTTTTATCTGTGCATTTAAAAATGATTGACTGTGACAGCAAAAAGGATGGAAATTGGGGGACTGATAAATGGGTTTTCTGGCAAATATTTCTTTTTGAAGGTCTCCCTCTGTGCTTGGACATGAAAGATTTTCAATTTATCCCAGCTAGCAATGAAAATTTTCCTTTACAACAGGTGATCACGCCCAAACCCTCACTTACAGCTTCTTCCTGGTTATTGATTTACCTGCTGAGGTGTGATTTGGAGATGATAAAAACAGAAATGGCAAAACTTTGAGGGAGAAAGTGTGGTAAAGGAGGGTCAGGGAAGTTTTGAGGCAGTGGCTCAAGTCTCAGCTGCAGTGGAGGGACACAAACCCGGGGGCTGAAGGGTGGGTTTGGCTCCCACATCCCTGTGAGGGGGTTCACGGTTGTTCCCTCTGGGTGGTTTTGTGAGAAGGTCTCTGAGTTTGTCAGAGAATCATCATGATGGAATCAGAGACAAGTTTGGGTTGGAAGGGACCTTAAGGACCATCCAGCTCCACCCCTGCCATGGACAGGGGTGCCACTGACTCCCCGCTGTGGAACCCAAGAGTTGGGACAGGGAAGGTCAGAAGGTCGGGCTGCAGGTGAGGGTTCCACCGTGGAGACCTTGGGAAAGGGCTGGATCAGGGGAGACTCTCCTCAAACTCTTCCCAAAGTCTCCATAAGGTCAGGTGAGGTCAATGTGAGGTTATGTTGAATCATGGAATATCCTGAGCTGGAAGGGACCCCCAAAGCCCATCCAGTCCAACCCTCAGCCCTGCACAGGCCCGGCCCCAAGAGTCCCCCCCTGTGCCCCAGAGGATCAGCCAAACCCTCCTGGAGCTCTGGCAGCCTTGGGGCTGTGCCCACTGTCCTGGGGAGCCTGGGCAGTGCCCAACCAGCCTCTGGGGGAAGAACCTTTGCCTGAGATCCAACCTGAGCCTGCCCTGACACAGCTCCAGCCCTTCCCTGGGTGCTGTCCCTGGTCCCCCCAGAGCAGAGCTCAGTCCCTGCCCCTCCTCTGCCCCTGCCCAGGCAGTTGAACTGCAGTGAGGTCTCCCCTCAGCCTCCTCTGCTCCAGCTGAACACACCAAGTGCCCTCATTGCCCTCACACAGCTTCCAATCAAGATCTTTCACCCCCTCATGTCCTTCCTTTAGCTCTTTCTTACCCTGTAGCCCCCAAAACTTCCCCAGGACTCGAGCTGAGGCCACCCCAGTGCAGAACAGAGAGGGACAATCCCCTCCCTCCACCAGAACCTCGAATTCCACCCTAATTCTAAGGAGTGAGGGCTCCAAAACCAAACCCTTCCTGAGGTTTTCCAGGCAGCAGCTCCAACGATCGATTCACTCGCGCTAAGAAAGTTTCCTTTTCACGGTCTAAGACCCGCATCCAAATGACCTCACCTGTGTCCCCCAGTTCCTGTTACTGTTCCATGTTCTCCTCCAGCACTCAGCAGAGTCAATGCTTGTCTTTCTTTTGCCTGTTGGAAGCTGGATCAGCCTTTTAAGGGCTTTTTTTTTCTCCGTTATAAATATAGATGGAGTATATATATATATGTATATATATATATGTATATTTGTTCTGAAGTATCGTGTCCGACCGTTTGTTATGGCATGAACAGTTCCTCTTTCAGCGTCAGGAGCACAGTTTTATCTGGCATAGGAGCTGTGTTTAGTCTACATCCCCCTATACCTTTTCCTTTAACAATATTTGTCTAATTATGGCTCCACGGATTCATTTGGCTCGGGAGGGAAAGGTGGGGTTTTTTTTTTGAATGTGCTTTGGGTGGTGGTGGTGGATGCTTTGAGTGACCCCAAACAACTCCCACGTGCTCCTTGGGTGCTCCTGAAATGCAGGAGCAGCTGTTGAATCCCACTGGACCATATTCCTGTCTGGAATAAGTAAGATATTGAGGGAAAGGGGTGGTTTTGGGGTGTAGGAACATGAGCCCTGGTGGGCAAGAAGGTCAGTGACACCTGGCTTGTGCCACAGTGTGGCCACAGGACCAGGGAAGTGACTGTCCCTTTGTGCTGGGCACTGGTGAGGTCTCACCTCGAGGGCTGTGTCCAGTTTTGGGACCCTCATGGCCAGAAGGACACGGAGGGGCTGGAGCGTGTGCAGGGAAGGGAAGGGAGC
>NW_016690531.1:433910-458050 GCF_001604755.1 Lepidothrix coronata | reverse complement strand
TCTCGAAGGTCTTTTCCACCCCAAATGACCCTGTGACTCTCTATATTTGGGGGTTGGACCAGATGACCTTTAATGGTCCCTTCCAACCCAAACTATTCCATGACAAGTTGATGGAAATGGGGTCGGGGGAGGTGGAAACTGTTTTCTGGAGAAACTTTAGGCAAGGTCTGTGAGTTCCTCAGGGAGCTCCTGGCCTGATGGAGCACCAGGATGATTTGTAGTCACTGCTGGACGTGGTCTCCACCAGATTTTCTTGTCCTGATCTGAAGGTGGACCTTCTTCTCTTGGTGTCGTGGCTCATAAAGCACTTAGGGCAGGAGGGCCATGGGTTGGGAAGGTGAAGGAGTGAGGAAGCAGGGCCAGCAGAGCTGCTGGTGGAGCTTGGCTCCCTCCAAGGGCTGGGCCGGGACCACAAAGCCGCAGAACCTCATCCCAAACCCAGTGGAGGATGTCGTGGGTGTCCTGGGCTCCCATCACGTCATGGGGCCGGACACTCTGGAAGCATTTCCCAGCCCAGAGCTCAGCCTTTGGCTGGTCTGAGCCATCAGCTCCTCCTGCAGAAGCTGATTTAAAAACAGAAACCCAGGAGCAGCAGAATTGCTTTTGCAGGAGCCTCATTAAGGCATTATTGCATCTATTAATAAAGCAGAACGTTTCCTCTGCTGGATGTTAATCACTGGGTGGATACTCTGGATGGGGCAGGGAAGGGGCCTCGTGGACAAATCCATAACGAGTAAATTAATGGATCAGGTTACTCCTATAAAATTAACCAGTGTTTGTCCGCGGAAAGCAGGAAAAAAACGGAGCTGGGGAGACCCCAGAGCCACCCTGCTGGGAAAGTTATCTGCTGGGAAAGGTTAATTTATAGGAAATTCCCTTGGGATCAATTCATTAAGGTTTACAGGCCTTGGAATGTTGGAGTTGTCTGAGACACCCGGATGAGTTCCAATAAGTGTGTCATTACCTGCTGCTGAAGCACTTGAGACTCCCCCAAGAGTAATTCATCAGTGAGTCCTTCTCCCACCCACACCCAAAACTCATCATTTCTGGGGTATTTTGTTGGTCTGTTGTCCTTTCTTTCTTCTTGGGGACATTGGTGGGATGAGGTGACCGCTGCAGGTCCCTTCCACTGCCAGGGATTCAGTGATTCCTTCAACATGGAGCTGAATTGTGAACTGCTCCACCTTCCTGTCTCCTGCTGGGTTCCAAACCACCTCTAACTCCGTGTGGATAAACTGCACAGGGTGTTATCCATGCCCATGGATGGCTCTGGTTCACCCCACCCCAAACGTGAGTTGGATGGACAGGAAGCTGAACAGGAGCCAGAGTGTGCCCAGGGGGACAAGAGGGCCAATGGATCCTGGCCTGGCTCAGGAACAGGGTGGCCAACAGGGCCAGGGAGTGATTCTGCCCCTGGACTCAGCACTGGGGAGGCCACCCCTGGAGTGCTGTGTCCAGTTCTGGGCCCTCAGCTCAGGAAGGACATGGAGGGGCTGGAGCAGGTCCAGAGGAGAGCAATGAGGCTGGGGAAGGGACTGGAGCACAAGTGCTGGGAGGAGAGGCTGAGGGAGCTGGGGGGGCTCAGCCTGGAGAAGAGGAAGCTCAGGGGAGACCTCCTCACTCTCTGCAACTCCCTGACAGGAGGGGGGAGCCAGCTGGGGGTTGGGCTCTTTTCCCAGGCAACCATCAGCAAGACAAGAGGGCTGGGTCTTGAGCTGTGCCAGGGGAGGGTTAGGTTGGAGATTAGAAAGAATTTCTTTGCAGAGAGGGTGCTCAGCCATTGGAATGGGCTGCCCAGGGAAGGGGTGGATTCTCCATCCCTGGAGGTGTTTAAGGACAGACTGGATGTGGCATCAGTGCCATGGGCTGGGAACCACGGCGGGGTTGGATCAAGGGTTGGACTTGATGATCTCGGAGGTCCCTTCCAACCCAGCTGATTCTGTGATTCTGTGATTCTATGATTATGTGCAAAGATGCATCTTCCCTCACTCGGGGCATGGGTGGGACACACATCCCACCTGCCAGGATTTCTCTGGATCCTGCTGAGCTGCTCAGGGCCTCAGTTTCCCTCTTTGCCCTGTGGGAGAGCCCAGCAGCTCCTGCTCCTGCAGGGGTGAGGGATGGAGCAGGTCTTGGAAGGGGCTGTGAGTGGGGATTCCCTGGCAGCAGTTTGGTGTCCAGCTCTCCCTCTCATCCCTCATGTGAAGTGGGGGGACATCCCCTCTGGGAATATTTGACCCTCCAAACCAAAACAGTGAGAGTCAGGTGTTTTGACCCCAAACTCACGAATGAACTCAAAATCCAGAAATGATTTGGGGCTGTTTCTACTTTTAAGATAAAATTGGGAAGGGACTGGGAAACTGGGCTTGAAGCCCTTCCAGACCTGCTCCCTGAATTCTGGATAAACAATGTTTTTTTTAGATTGACCTGCTGTCAATTTTTATTTTAATTTTTCAGTGAAAAATATAAAACCCAATCAGACCAACATATTTGAAGTGGATGCAGGAGAACCCAGAGCTGGTTTCTGGACCATCCCTCAGCTCTTTTGGAGATGGGAAGCACAGGAGAAAGCAAAGCATCCTGCTCTCCAGGTACAATTCCAAGATTACTGGGAGCTAATATTGATTTCCCTTTCATTTTAATGGGATGCTTTAAGAGACATTCTCACCTGGTCTCGCTTCTTGAAGGGAATCATGGAATCATTTAGGTTGGAAAAGACCCTTAAGATCATTGATCATCACCAAGGCCACCCCGACCATGTCCCCAAGTGCCACATCCACAGGGATTTTAAATCCTTCCAGGAATGGCAACCCCACCACCACCCTGGTCGGCCTGTTCCAACACTTTACAACCCTTTCCATGAAGAATTTTTCCCTGATATCCAACCTAAACCTCACCATCCCTGTGCTACAGGCAAGCCACAGGCCGAGCCTTGCTAAGACCCAACGTAAGTTGTTTTTTTTTCAGAGGATTTTTTTCTGAAGCAAAAATTATGAGAATTTCACTAAGGCTGAATTCAAAGTTCCTAAAATTCCTTTTTATTGAGTGAGATGACGGTGAAAGAAAATAATCTGGTGCTCTGATGGGTGGTGGGATAGGAAATTTTGTCAAAGAGTTCCTGTGATGAGCAGAGATGATTTGGTGCCTCTGGTCTGTGCTCACCTAAACTTCAGCCACCCTCAGTAAATCTGCCTTGTTCTCGCCCAGTTTTGGGCTGCAAGAACCTGCCACTGTCTCCTGGCTCCTGCAAACCCCTTTGGCCTTAAATTGTCTCCGTAACAATGCAAGAGGAAGAGGGAATTTTGAATCTCGAGTGGGTTCTCCGAGCGAGTCTCCTCTGAGACATCACATCGATTTTTTTGGGGGGTGATTTGGATACGAAGAAGAGTTTTGCCCTCTTTGTACAATCTCTGCTCTTGAAAGAGCTGCTGCCAGGGCAAATTAGGGAGCCTTATTAAATGGAGCAAACGTTGCACGTGCAGGGGCAGGCTGGGGAAATGCATCTCTGCCGACTCCCCCAGGCTCCCAGATCCATCACATTTATGGCCCAGAAGGGACATTAAATCATCCTGTCCCATCTCTGGAACACAGGGCTTAATTTTTGCTCCTTTTACCTGTGTGTGTCAGGCCCTGCCATAGGAATTCTTCACCAGGAAAACTTCCCATCTTGAAGAAATCAGGTGGAGGAGAATCCAGCGCTTCCCTCGGCCGCTTAATCACCCTCACTGTTTATTCCACGTGTAATTTGTCTGACTCTCAGCTATTAATTCCTGTTCTGCCTTTCACCACCAGCCTAAAGAGCCCTGCAGGAGCCACATTTCCCTCCTTGGGGGGAAGCTCGTGGGATGTCATCAAGCCAGCTCCGGGTTTCACTTTGTGATAAGCTGAGTGGAAATTATGGAGCTCGTGAAGCCTCTTCCTGCCTCAGGAATTATTCCCTCCCTCAGGAATAATCCCTCTCTGTGTTTTCCTCGCAGTCACTCATTAACACATCTTTTTAAAAATTATCAGACACAAACTCTGCCCGGATTTCCCTTATCCATCTCTTGGTGGTGGAGAAATCACCGAGGGAAAACTGTTGTCCCTTGAACATCTGTGTTTGGAGATCACATTCCATTTTTCCCTTTCACAGCTTTGTGATGAGACCCATCACCAGGTAATTTGACCCCTTTGGATCTTAAGTCTTTGGAGTGGCTGTTTTTGGGAGATATTGTGGCTGCCCCATCCCTGGAAGTGTCCAAGGCCAGGTTGGATGTGGTTTGGAGCAGCCTGGTCTAGTGGAAGGTGTCCCTGCTCATGGCAAGGAGTTGGGATGAGATGTTCTTTCAGGTCCCTTCCAATCCAGATTCCATGATTCCAACACCTCTGCTTTGTGGGGAGGGGTGTGGGAACTCACACTACCGAGACTTCCAGCTGGCTCCCTTTGCTGCCTTGTCCTTGCTGCAATTCCTGTTCCTTCCAGGCTTTTCAATGCTCTGGGAAAAGGTGGATTTGCCAAACCTGGTTTACTTATCCGTGAGTTATCAGAAGTGTGGAAAGGTGGAGACAGACTGGGATTGATTCCCGTGGGCTGGTGGAAATCCAGGAGAGGGTGGGTGAGAAGATGGTGCTGTTGAGACAGAAAATCGTGGTTAATGACCTTGGAGATGTTCACCCCCACATTGTGTCCCCTGAGGCACCTGGATCCAGGAGGTTTTCCAGGATTTCTCCATTGGCAGAGGCCAACCAGCTGTGCTGTGGATGTTCCCAGCAGGAGGGGGGGTGTGGATGTCCCAGATGTTGTTCTCTGGCTTCGGGGTCAATTTGTCTCCTTCACATCCCGGTTTAGTCACCAGGACTTGCACAAACCCAGCAGAAATGGCTTTCCAGCAGGCTGTAAATTCCTATTTTTCCCATTGGAAAGCTCTGCAGGCTCATCCACGCTGAGGATCCCAGCTCCTGTGCTGGGAAGGATTACACAGGACAGATAAAATTAATTATTCTGCTTGGAAAAATGGTTTAGTGGATAAATCTTAGTTTGCTTGTGCCTGAGGGTGACACGAAACAGGTGCACCATGGTCTGGATTTCATGGAGCTCATGGAGCCAGGGAAGGTCCCAATCTTTGGGAATGTACTCTTATTCAACTCCAAAGGAGAACAGGAGCAGGCAGCAGGAGACAGAAGCTCTGCAATGGGGCTGAGAACCCCAGGCAGGTTCACACAGAGCTGCTTTCTCTGTCTTTTAAAAGAGGGAAAACCAGGAATTGGATGTGGTCACCCGAGCACAGAGAACATGCAGAGGTGTTTCCACGAGCCCAAAATCCCAGCTGAGCTCAGAAGTGCCAGTTGTCCCTCCAGAGTGACCCCAAGGAATGCCCTCGCTTTGCATTTGTGGTTTATTTTCTGTCTGGGTGCTGCACTTGAGCTGGGAAAATATTCCAGGGAATCTGTGTGTGTGGAAAAGAGAAGCCACACCAGCTCTGGCTGGATCTCCAGCTGTGGGATAGGAGTCAGTGTGGGTGGTGGGATAAACACCTGCGCTGATGAAACAGTTCCATCACCATCCCTGGAAGCGTCCAAAAACCACGTGGATGTGGCACCTGGGGACATGGGTTAGTGGTGGCCTTGGCAGGGCTGGGGGAAGGTTGGACTGGATGAACTCAGAGGGCTCAGCTGAAGCCTCAAAGGCTTATTTGGAGTGTGAAAATGCAAAGATGGCACGAACAAAAGTGCCTAAACCCCTCATTTCCGTGGTTCTGCTTTTCCCAGCGGGGTTTTCCCTGCTGTTATTATTTTTCCCCAAACACCTTTGGCCCCTCTCACTCTCTGCTTTGTCATCCCTTGCAGCTCTTGGAGCATCCCATGGTCATGAATCCATTTGGCATCCTTAGAGGGTCTCCTGATTGTCCCCTTCCTCTCAGAGCTCAGCACCAACCCACGAGTCAGGCAAAGCCCCCGAGTCCTGCCCACGAATCCGGAGAATATTTTGGTGCCCCGACATCCTCCCGGTCATTTGTTTTGTTCTGAAGGCAAACAAACCTCTGCAAGGCACGTTAAAACAAGGTCTTAGCGTGGCCACAAAGTCCAGGCTGCAAAGGCTGGGGAAGCCCAAGCTGGACTGTGGTTGTGTGGCTTTGATTTGACTCCTTTTGGTGTGGGAATGGTGTTCCCGCCTGGAATGCCACGGTCACAGGAGCGGATCAAAGGGCTGGTGTTCCCTCCCTGAGCCAGCTCTTTAATAACCCATTTGCTGCTTGTTGAACCAAGAGCAGCTGCAGGTCAGGGGTTTTAGGGCACTGCTTGGGCCAGGTTTTGTCCTCCTGAGGCTCCACGAGTGACCTCGACCACGGAGATTTGTGCAAATGTGGACAAACTTCCCGGCAGAGTTTTACAGAGGGGGAAGTGCAAGTGGTTGGGAATGATTAGAGGGCTGGGACACTTCTCCTGTGGGGAAAGGCTGGGGTTGTTCAGCCCAGAGAAGAGAAGACCCTGGGGAGATCTTGTTGCAGCCTTCCCGTGCCTGAAGGAGCTCCGGGAGAGCTGGAGAGGGACTTTGGGCGAGGGATGGAGGGACAGGACAAAGGAGAGTGGCTTTAAACTGAGAGTAGGTTTAGTTGGGATACTGGGAAGAAATTCCTGGCTAGGAGGGTGGTGAGGCCCTGGCACAGGTTGGGCAGAGAAGCTGTGGCTGACCCTGGATCCCTGGAAGTGTCCAAAGCCAGGTTGGACAGGGCTTGGAGCAACCTGGGCTAGTGGAAGGTCCCTGGGACAGCCACTAAAAGGGAATTTCTTTGTGTTCAGTGTCTCCTGTGTCAGGGCTGAGTGTCCTGGGGTTGGGTGACAGGGCAGGTGGGGGTTTGCAGGGAGAGGAGCCTGACCCTGGATCAAGACTTCCCCCCATCCCACGCTCGGTGTTTTGGAGACAGACCTTCCCAAGGCACTGATCTGAGTGTGTGTGGGGGAATTTGTATTTTTATGATGCTCTTTTGGGTGGTTGTGCATCCTGATCCTGGTTGAACCCATCCAAGAGTTGTTGGAGCCAGACTCTGCCCTTGGACGTTGGATTCTGTCCTTGGACATTGGACGCTGGTGCTGGACATGGGGCTCTGACACAGCCCTTGCTGTCACCAGTGGGGTCCCACAGGGCTCCATCTCGGGCCCTTGTGCTCTTCAACATCTTCATAAAGCACTTGGAGGCAGGGCTGGAGGGGAATCCTGAGCAACCCTGGGGCTGGGAGTTGGCCTTTGACCAAGTCCTGGCTTGGGGAGGGTGTTTTGTGCGTGGTTTGGTGTGTGTGGGGGTGGTTTTGTGCTGATCCTGAGCAGGTTTGCAGAGGACACAAAACTCAGAGGAGCTGTTGGCTGGGGTGGCCTGACCTTGAATATTGGGGCAGTTTTGGGCACCACGAAATATAAGGAAGATATTTTAGAGAGTGTCCAAAGGAGGGCAACAAATATGGGGAAGGGCCTTGATATGAAGCCGTGTGAGGACACTGAGGGCACTTGGTGTGTTCAGCTGGAGCAGAGGAGACTGAGGGGAGACCTCACTGCAGTTCCAACTGCCTGGGCAGGGGCAGAGGAGGGGCAGGGACTGAGCTCTGCTCTGGGTGACAAGGACAGCACCCAGGAATGGCTGGAGCTGTGCCAGGGCAGGCTCAGGTTGGATCTCAGGCAAAGGTTCTTCCCCCAGAGGCTGGTTGGGCACTGCCCAGGCTCCCCAGGGCAGTGGGCACAGCCCCAAGGCTGCCAGAGCTCCAGGAGGGTCTGGATGATCCTCTGGGGCACAGGGGGGGACTCTTGGGGCTGGGCCTGTGCAGGGCTGAGGGTTGGACTGGATGGTCCTGGTGGGTCCCTCCCAGCTTGGGATATCCTGTGATCTGTGAAATCCTGGCTGGGCTGAGCTGGGTGGAAGGAGACGCCTCCACTTGTGTTCATGGTCCTTTTATTTGTAGAAGGGGACTGAGGTACTGACCAGCAAAACAGGTTGGAAAATCAGCTTAGCCAGGATGGTGGAGACATTCCTGGGCAGGACAAGGCAGGACTGGGACTGTCCTCCTCTTACATGTGCTCTTTGAGCTGTGCAGGACATATTTGGCTGATCCTGTGGGGCACAGGGTGGGACTCTTGGGGCTGGGCCTGTGCAGGGCTGAGGGTTGGGCTGGATGGTCCTTGAGGGTCCCTTCCAGCTCAGGATATCCTGTGATTCTGTGGGTTGTTGGGGCCGGACTCTGTCGTGGCTCTTGGACCCTGTCCCTGCACTCTGGCTCTGTCCCAGCCCCTGGCAGGGTTCCCTCAGTGCCCCACCACCCCATCCCCCAGCTCAGCCCACCCCACATCCCCCCTGGAACATCCCTGGCCTGGCTCCCCGCTCCCCCCCCGTCCCAGGACCCCACAATAACCCTGCTCCGTTCAGCCAGAGCCCGAGGGCAGCCGGGCACTGGGGCAGCAGCCCGAGCCAGCTGTGCCAAAGGGCACCCACGGCCTTCCCGGGCAGTTTTCTGATGGCTTTGGCTGCGGCTGCCGCGGGAATGCGGGGGATGGAGAGACGTGAGTCAGCCCAGGAGCCTCTCCCGGTGCTTGGCAGATGCTTCCCGAGGGGAATTCGTGCCGGGTGGGTGAGGGTGGAGGGACGCAGGCGCTCCCCCAGCTGCAGGGATGCTTTCCAAGGGGGAGAGCTCTTGGAGAAACGCGGTTGTCACTATAATTATCCCTGCAGGCAGTTCCAAGCTTGCCTTGGGAAGCTTTTCCATGCACAGGCTGGAGCTGAAGCTTTCTCCTTCCTCCTCTTTTCCCTCTTTCTCTGCTGGGTAAATCCAGGTCGCTGCCTCCTGCTCCCACATCACCCTCCCTTTTCCTTCAGGAGCCGGACCTGGAAATTGGGCTGATCCAGACTGTCCACCCTTCAATCCAATCCCAGGCTGGGATGAGGATGTGGGAAGCCTGGCTCTGACCCGGAGCAGCAGAGCCTCAGGAACCTGGACCTGCAGCACCAGGGTTTTTATTAGCCCCAGTTCCAGGAGCTGTGATCTGATGGGATCCAGAGGAGCCCAAACAAAATTCCATGAGCAGTTTGGGCTCCGCGTGCGCCGAGGAAACCAAAACATAAAAATAAGGGGGAAGAACTTGAAACCAGCCCGGTCCTACAACACTTCATTTTTCAGTTTCTGGGCAGGGTTTATATTTGGCATCTAATTAATCTCCAAACATACAGAAATCACTCAGTTTTGCAGTTCCACAGTGCCTTTTACCTGGGAATTTGGAAACACCTTGTTAGGAAAAGGGGCTTTGCAATTATCCCGAGTGTCCAGATGGAAAAACTGAGCGAGGCTCTGTGACTTTGCCAAGGTTATCCCTGACTTTGCCAAGGTTATCCCGCCAGCCAGTGGCAGAGGTGAGAATGAGGTGGGAAAGGCACTTCACAGAAAATCCAGCTTAAAGGAAAAGTGCAAGGCGGGATCACAGCTGAGCTTTCCAGGAGCAATCCCGGCTCCAGTCCCACTTCCCAGAGCTCCATACTCAGCCTGACACTCCATAACTGTTCCAGAGCTCCCCAGCAGCTGAGTAACAGGATAGTGGGATAATTTGTGGTTGCAAGTGGAGCTCGGGAGCCCAGATTGATGGGACCCGAGTGTGAGCACCAAATCCCACAGCCCTGGCCAAGGAGAACATGATCCCAGTTCCTGGGAGCTGGGAGTTGTTTGGAGCTCCAGCAGGATGAGAAGATCCACCTTCTGTGTTTGGGGGGGCTCCACCTTCCAGGTCCTGAAGTTCTGCTTTGGTTGCTGGGGTTGGATGCACCAGATTTTCGTATTTATGGTGATTTTTTTTTTGTGGCTGAGGATCAAAGCTCTGCTCAGTGGGACCTGGATTTTCTCTGGAGTGGTTGCACTGGGAATGTGGGAGGTGGGGGAGCTGCAGCCTGTCACAGTTTTGTGGAGGAGCAGATGGGTCAGCAGAAGGAGAAGCAGCATGAGGACTTGCTTTGCAATTCATTCCCAGACCAAAGAGCAGAGAATAGATGGATTTTAGACCATGGCTTAAAAAAAGTGGAGTTAGTGGGATGAGGGAAGCTTAAAAACTGGAGTTAATGGGATGAGGGAAGCTGCTGGACTCTGCTGTATGTTGGGTCAAGGTGGTAAAAACCAGGAGAAAAGACATCTTTATGGAAAAGTCTATGGGATGGGGTTGTGTTCCTGGGTGTGCTGCCCTCGGTCTGGGAACAGGTTGGAATACATTCTGGGATACCTGTGGTTTGCATGATCCTCCAAGCTGGTGGCTGAGCAAATCTGCACCCCCAAACTTCTCTGTGCCTGTTTTCACCTAAAGGATGTGCTTTAAGTCCCCCATTCCCTAAATTGTCTTGTTTTGAAGTTTGGGATGTCCAGGCTGGTGTCTCTCCGTGAGGGGGATTAGAGCCCTGCTCCAACTCGTGGAGATCCTGGGAAGCTGAGGGAGATCAAGAAGCAAATAAGCACCCAAAATTACTTAAACATCCACCACTAAGGGAGGACAAAGAAAGGAAGGACAGCACAAAGGAATGGGTTTCCCAACAGCTGAAACGCCGGATCTGGAGTGGTGGATCTGGGATGAAGGACGGGCTTGGCACGAGAGGCAGAGGGGGGAGCAGCCCCTGCGTGGATCCTGTTTAAATATTGGCTTCCCTGGTACCTTAGCACAGGTAAGAGGTCACAGGAGCTCTGGCAGCAGCCGAGGGGAGCGTCAATTGGAACCAGATGTCAGGAAGTGCGAGGCTCCGGGAACGTGTGGAAGGGCCTCCCGGCCATGGCGGCGCAGCCCGAACACTGGGGTCATTCACGGAGCAATTATTGGCATCCCGCGGTTCTGGGCCTCTTAAAAACCGGGAATCAACCCTCCAGGAGCCATGTGGGGCTGCCAGGAGCCTTCCTGGGAAGTGCTGGCAAGGAGAATTCCAGCGAGCTCTGGATGGGAGGTGGGATGAGCGGACCTGCCGGTGGCGGCGGGAAGGCTCCTGTTGAGTTTGGAGGGCTTTGCCTGGGGATGAGAGTGACAGCTTTGGGAAAAAAATCAAAAATAATGGAAAAGAAAGGCCAGGACCTCTTCCTCTCCCTCAGCTTTCCTGCTGGAACATCCCTTAGGGCTTCTGTGAGTTGCGTCTTCCACGTTTTCTCTTGGGGAGTGTTGTCTGTTGAGTCCTTGAGGCAACGAGATCGTGGTGGGGCCGTGGGTGCTCCAGGTCCTTAAAAGAGGGTCGGGGAGACTTTGTTAAGCATTTGCCATAAATCATCTGAGAGTTCTGGTTGCAGCAGGAATACCTGGGGGAGATTTCCTTGCCCGGCTTTGGTAGGAGGTCAGACAGGTTGGATCTAAGCAGTTCTTTGTGCTCCTCTAATCATGGTCATCCACACTGTCTTTGCTCTTTGTTGCCACACGTTCCTCCAATTTACATCATGGTCCAGAAAACCTGTGAGGATGTTTTGGGGAAAGAAAGACCCTCCTGTTTCAAGAATGATGGAAAAAACCCCAATTCTGAGGCTGGAAATTATGGCTTTATTGCTATTTTTATTTTCAGTTTTCCCTTTCTTCTCCTCCGCTCTTCCTGCTCTGTAGAAAAATCTCAACAGTCACCTTCTGGAAGTGTCCAAGGCCAGGTTGGACAGGGCTTGGAGTAAGATAATCTAGTGGAAGGAGTCCCTGTCCATGGCAGGGTATGAAACGAGGTGGTCTTCAAGCTCTCTTCCAACCCAAACCAATCTGTGGTTCCGTGATCCTACACTAGACCAGTTTGGAAAGCTCAGGAGGGTCCAATATTTCTCTTCTTTCCCGGCTGTTTAATTTTGCATCCCTCTGAGAGAACTTGAGCTTTTCATCCCCTGGATTTGCAGCAGGAGGAGAAAAGTTTGTAGCTCGACCTGTCCCATGGAAAAGCACTTTTGCTGGTGAATGTCTGGAGAACCACCAGCTCCAGCTGCTGAGCACTGACCAGGAGACAGGAGAATGACATCCCAACCCCTGCTTGATATTAAATTAAGTCTTTCTCCAGCTGCTTCAGGGTCCCCAAGGTCTCTGGGGGGAGATCAGTAAAATACAAGACACACCCATGAGGAGATGGTTTTCAGTTGAGTTAGGATTTATTGGAGTGCTCACGGAAACCTCTTCTCTGAGGAACAGGTTCTGGAGAGTTGGGGGTTTGCTGCACACCACGGTATCCCAGTTAATGGAGCAACCAGAGTTTGGATCTGAGTGTTAAAAACATCCTCCTCCAAGGAGACGCTTCCTGGGGGAAAATATCCCTGAAGCTCGTGAGGGTGACGTGGTTTGACGCTGGTTGGTGCCTGTGAGGTGATGTTTAAACCCAGATGTTTAAACTCTCTGTGTCCCTGCCTGATTTACACCCCCCCCGAGGTGTCACCCCTGGGCAGGTGATGCTTCCCCTCCTCAGGATCCAGCTCTGGCTGAGGCAGAAATTTGGGCTGGATGAGCCCCAGATGTGCTTCCCAACCTGAGCTGCTCTGGGAGTCCATCATTCTAATTAATAGTGACTTTAACGAGCAGGTCAAGTGCCAGCTTGGCTTTCTTGTCTAGGCTGAGAAGGGAGCTGTGGCTGAGGGGCTGCTTCTCCTTTCAATCCTGATCATTTCCAGTCTCCACAGGAAATGGGAAAAGGGAACAGAGCAGTTGTCCTGGGCTCCAGAGCTGAGATTCTCCACCCAGTGTCCCTTGATCCCTCCTGACAGAGCTGTGCCACCCCTGAGGTGTCACCCCTGGGCAGGTGATGCTTCCCCTCCTCGGGCTCCAGCTCTGGCTGAGGCAGAAATTTGGGCTGGATAAGCCCCAGATGTGCTTCCCAACCTGAGCTGCTCTGGGAGCCCATCAGTCTAATTAATAATGGCTTTAACGAGCAGGTGCCAGCTTGGCTTTGCTGGGCAGGCTGAGGAGAGAAGGGACCTTGTGCACATCCAGCAACCTGCTTGAATTCCTGCCATTTCCCAGCCTCTCCAGGGAACAGGAGAGGGGAACAGAGCAGCTGTCCTGGGCTCCAGAGCTGAGATTCCCCGTTCAGCGTCCCTTGATCCATCCTGGCAGAGCCCCTTCCCTCATCACCCAGCACTGGAGACCTCCCCCTCTGGAAAGGGGGTTCTGGCAGCACCGAGTTCAACGGGATGGCTCTGGAAGCTGGACTTTATTCCATGGCCATAAATTCATCCCACTTAGAGCTGAGCCCAGTTATCTGAGGGTGACTTTTCACACCCCAGACAGAGCAAAAAGCCGCTTCACTGCAAAGAAGGGACTGAGGATCTGTTGGGAAAATGGAAGCAAAGAGAAGCTTTAAAGGTCTGGAGCCATTCCTTTAGTTCAGTGGGATCTGGGATGGTTGGAGGGAGCAGAAGGATGCCCAGTTCAGGGAATACTTCCCACTGTTTGCTGTGTTAGGCTCTGAAAAGGAGCAGAATCACTCAGCTTTTCCAAAATGAGCTGTGTGAGGATATCGGGGCAGGGATCAGAGTGGGGGGATTTGGGGGATATCTGGAGCAGAGGGGGGGGACACCCTTTTAGTTCCCTCCACTCCTTCCAAACGGCCCCGAGTGAAAGAGTCCAAGGGGTCATGGCTTTCCACCCGCTCACTTCACGGGATTGGAATGACTTCCTAACCCTTCCTATCCGAACAAAAATAACCCGGAACGTTCCCCCTCCGCCCCGGCCCTGCCAGGCCTCATGACTTTAAAAGGATTTGTGACAAGCCACGAGCCTTGAGAAAATAAAGCAGGATGAATTCCCATCGGCAGAGACAGCTCCAAAGGTATGTGTCTCCTCCTCCCTTCTCCACGGAAAACCACAGGCTTGGCCGGGCCTGGAAGAGGAGCCTTTTCATTGGAGATTTCCCAAATGGCATCCCAAGGGAACGGTCCCTGTCCCTCCTAAATGAGGTCCATGGGGATTGCGATTCCCTTCGTGTGCCAGGTTGGATGTTCTCAGCACACGGGATTGGGAAGGGGCCTAATCAGTGGGATAATCTCCCTCTGGGAATACCCAGCTCTTCCCAAGGGTCCCACTCGGTGCCTGGGGGAGGGATTTCAAAGCAGGAGACGGTGCCTCAACTTTTTCCCTAAATGGCTCCAGGGGTTTGGAAGGATGTTTTTGGGGGGACTGGCACGGCTTTGGGGATTCCTGGAGGGTTGGCAGGATGGCTTCTGGAATTCCTGGAAGCTTGGGAAGCTGGCTTTTGGAATTCCTGGAGGTTTGAAAGGCGGGTTTTGGAATTCCTGGAGATTTGGAGGGCTGGCTTTTGGGATTCCTGGAGGTTTGAAAGGAGGGTTTTGGAATTCCTGGAGATTTGGAGGGCTGGCTTTTGGGATTTCTGGAGGTTTGTGAGGATGTCTTTTGGAATTCCTGGAGGATTGAAAGGCTGGCTTTTGGGAATCCTGGAGGTTTGAATGGATGTCTTTTGGGATTCCTTGAGGTTTGAATGGATGGGTTTTGGAATTCCTGGAGGTTTGGAGTGCTGGCTTTTGGAATTCCTGGAGCTTTGAAAAGATGGGTTTTGGAAATCCTGGAGGTTTGTGAGGATGGGTTTTGGAATTCCTGGAGGTTTGGAAGAATGGTTTTGGGATTCCTGGAGGTTTGACTGGATGGCTTTTTAAATTCCTAGAGGTCTGAAAGGATGGTTTTTGGAACCCACAGAGCTTTGAAAAGATGAGTTCTGGAATTCCTGGAGGTTTGGAATGTTGGCTTTTGGAATTCCTGGAGGTTTGGAGGGCTGGCTTTTGGGATTCCTGGAGGTTTGAATGGATGGCTTTTGGGATTCAAGGAGGTTTGAGAGGATGGCTTTTGGAAATCCTGGAGATTTGGAAGGATGGGTTTTGGAATTCCTGGAGGTTTGGAGGACTGGCTTTTGGTATTCCTGGAGGTTTGAATGGATCGCTTTTGGGGTTCAAGGAGGTTTGAGAGGATGGCTTTTGGAATTTCTGGAGATTTGGAAGGACGGGTTTTGGAATTCATGGAGGTTTGGGATACTGGCTTTTGGCATTCCTGGAGGTTTGTGAGGATGGGTTTGGGGATTCATAGAGGTATGGGAGGATGGATTTTGGAATACATTGAAGTTTGGAGTGCTGGCTCTGAGAATTCCTGGCGGTTTGAAAGGCTGGCTTTGGGAATTCCTGGAGGACACACAGGGTGCAGAGCCTGCCCTGTTTGCTGCCTGGGGATGATCTGGACAAGTCTCCCTGTGGTCACAAACGGGAAACCCACCGTGGGTGAGAAGGTTGGTTTCAGTCTCCAACAGCTTGGAGACACCAGGGAGCAAAGCAAACATCTGTCCATGACCTTAAATCTGAGGTTTAACCTTGGTCTGGTCTATTTTAGGTCAAATTTGGGTCAGTTCCTTGGTTTATGTGCCTTCCTTCCCCGTACCGGTTCCACGGGCGCTTTGGGAGCAGAGCAGTGTCTCCAGCCCTTCCCACCCACCGGAGCGGGAAAAGGAGCACTGGGGGCCCAGAACTGACTGGTTTCCCTCCCCCTGGTCCCCACGGGATGTGACATTCCGGGACTGGCACTGGAACAGGCCATGGGATGGCCGAGGTCAGCGCAGGTCAGTCCGTGACACTCCGGGGGATGATGTCACACGTTGTGGTCCGGGCTGGTGGGAAGGGCTTGGAAAGGTCGTTTTCCATCTGTGCCCCGGGAGTCATCCTGGGAATCATCAAGAGGAATCATCCTCTGGTTTGGTTTTGTTGAAAACGTTGGCAGGGAAGGGCAACAAAAACCCTTTTCTCATCGACGGGCTGGTGGTTTTGGGTTTGTCATCATGGAATCACAGATGGGTTTGGGTTGGAAGGGACCTCCAGGATCATCCCTTTCCAGCTCCCAGGGGGTGTCGATTGTTACGTGGTTTGTGATTGTTAAATTTGGGCCGGTTTTCTTTCATTCTCCTCTGGAACTCTGGAGATTTATTGGGACCTTGGTGACAAAATGAAAGCAGAAATGGATTTCTTTGAGGAATCGAGTATTTGGGGAAAGGCAGAGTTTCCAGCTCCTTCCTCTGTTAAAAATTATCCCTAAATCCAAGTTATATCGATAAAATTCCAAGTCATACTGATCAAATTCTGGTGTTACCTCGTACTGATGAACAAAATGCTTGTTGGTTCCCAACACTTCTTTCTGGAAGGTGAATTTTCCTTTTTAGCAGGAGTTGTCCCATCTTCCTTTTCCTGAGTTGTCCCAAAACTTGAGATAATCCAGGAGCAGGACCTGGCACAGGTCTTTCCCTGCACTGTCGTGTGTCCCCTTTGCCAAAGGGAGCCCTGTGTTATTCCACCAGGGCAGACAGGGAAGGGGGAAGCACCGTGTGGGGCACGAATTCCCTGGGAAATTCTCTTGGGATGGGCAGGGAGTGATGACACATCAAAAGAGGAGCAAAGCCCGGGATATCAAACACGTGGGCAAGGCCAACCACCTCCTCTTTAACCAGGGAATTGGGACACAAGAGGGTTTTTTTCAGGCTACTTCAACCTGTTTCTAATCCTGGCCTGGGGAAGGATGGATGAGAAGCAGGAGGCCCATATGTATATATATATATACACACACACATTAATACTTCTGATTTTTCCTGTATGTATATTTATATTTATTATATTTATTTATATTTATTATATTTATCTATATTTATTATATTTATTTATATTCAATATATTTATTAACATATTAAATTCAATATATGAAAATATTTAATATATTTATTGACACATTAAATTTAATACATGAAAATATTTAATATATTTATTAATATGTTAAATTTAATATATTAAAATATTTAATGTATTTATTAACACATTAAATTTAATATATTAAATTTAATATATTTATTAATATATTAAATTTAACATGTTAAAATATTTAATATATTTATTATTATTATATTAACCATAATTGCTCACAAAGGCACGTTTGACTCCGTTGTTCCTCATGTTCCTTGGAAGCAAAAGGCTTTTTGCCACCAACCTGTGGACACCACACGGTGGGTGAAGGCACCTCCTCCTCTCCCTCCCCTCCCTGCTCCGGGTTGGAAAGCACTGGGTTGTCTCAGCTCGGCAGGAAAAAGGAGAGGAGCCACGTTCTCCTTCCCTGCTCCTCCTGAAAGGTGGATCCCTCGTTCCAGCAAGGCTACGTGCTCCCAAACATTCCCATGGCTCGGCGTTCCCAACACTGTTTATTCCGCTGGGTTCTCGCTCGGGTCAGCCACGGCACTCCAAAGGCCCGTGGTTTGGATTTGGAGGTGGATCCTGTGGTCTCCCTCATTGGAGAGCTCTGCTTCAAACCCAGCCTGGCCAAGGCAGGCCAGAACCTCTCATTATCCCACAGTTTGGCCCAAAGCTGGATGAACTCGGAGCCTCCTGGGAGAAGCGTCTCCCTGGGCAGTGGGGATGATGCAGAAGTGCCTGTGGGACAGAGGATGGAGAAGGGGGGGAACAGTTCCTTGCTTCTCCAGTGGTGGAATAGATTTTGCTGGGGAGTTTCACTTGTGTAAGAATCATAAAATCATGGAATGGTTTGGGTTGGAAGGGACCTTCAAGCTCATCTAGTCCATGGGCAGGGACACCTTCCACTAGCCCAGGTTGCTCCAGCCTGGCCTTGGGCACTTCCAGGGATCCAGGGGCAGCCACAGCTTCCCTGTCCAACCTGGGCCAGGGCCTGCCCACCCTCCCAGCCAGGAATTCCTTCCCAATATCCATCTAAATTTATTGATTATACATCCAGTCCATCCAGCACATCATAAGTGTGTCGAGGAGAAGGAGTTTTACTGATCATCTTCCTGACCTCAGGAGACAGAGCACCTGGATCCCACTTGGAGCTTTGCCAGGATTTAAAATCAGCCCCTCAATGTCCAAACCAACCTTATAACAACAAGTCCTTCCCTCACCTTTAATTTCTGGGATTTAACGTGTCCAGCCTGGCCTTGGACACTTCCAGGGATCCAGGGGCAGCCACAGCTCCTCTGAGCCAGGGCCTCCCCACCCTCCCAGCCAGGAATTCCTTCCCAATATCCCATCTATCTCTGCCCTCTGGCAGTGGGAAGCCATTCCCCCTTTTTCTGGCACTCCTGTCACTTCCCCCTGTGGAAAGTCCGTCTCCTTCCAGAGAAGATCCAGGAAACATCAGCCTGGGGACTGGGAACCAGCAAACATCTGCCTGGGGACTGGGAACCAGCAAACATCTGCCTGGGGACTGGGAACCAGCCTGCCAAGGGACACTGGGGCTGCTGCTCCTCGACCTCCTGGGGAGCAATATTTTGGGTGAAAGGGGGAGATGATGCCCCAACAGCCCCTTGGGGTGAGGGAGATGTTCCTCACCCACACCTGGGAGGGCAATGGGATGAGTTGGAGCCAAAGATACTCCAAGGACGGGACAAAACCCCATGGATTTCCTCCTTTAATACATTTCCAGGAGTATCTCTCCCTCTCTCCTGCCTTTGCTCCAAGCAGACACAGGTTTTTTGTGCCCTGTGTCCCAAAGTGCTGGTGTCTGACCCTTCCAGGAGCTCCGGAGGGGTGTCCGATGCTCCCCTGGCTGGAGAAGGGAGGCAGGGGAGGTTCCACCGGGATAATTGTTCCAAAGGACTTGGATACACCCAGGTAGCCCTAAAACTGTTGGTTTCCACCAGAAATCCCGGGAAGTCGAGGGCAGGAATGCTGGGGCTGATCCCCCCAGAGAACCGGCTCTTCCACAACGACCTGGAATTGGAAATGGAGTTCGCCCTCCTTCGGATCTTAAGGCGGCCAAATATCCAGCCTGGGATTCCTCCGGCCCTTCAAACTGCTCAGTGGGATCAATCCCAATGTTCATTTTTTAATCCTTTTTCATTACATGGAGCTTTCATGGTCTTTTTCTCTCGGATTTTCCGTAGATATATTCGCTTTTAAACATCTTTTCTTCAATATTTTGGGATCTGTCTTGTCCGTTGTTCCTGCAGACGTGGAAACTCTTTTCTGTTGTTCACCATCACCTTTGAGGGACATCAAGGTGACCTTTCCTATTTTAAGTGCCTTTATGAATATTTCTTTAAATATTCTTATTTTCCTATTAAAAATTTATACCAAAATTGATATAAAATTGATATAAAATTCATATTAAAATTATATATATATAAAAGTATATTAAAATTTTATATAAAATGTATATTAACATTTTATATAAAATGTATATTAACATTTTATATAAAATGTATATTAAAATTTAATATGAAAAGTATATTAAAATTTTATGTGAAAAGTATATTAAAATTTTATGTGAAAAGTATTAATTTATAAAAATAGTATAAAAATTATATAAAATTCAGATTAAAATTAATATTAAAATTATATTATAATATTGCTATATTATATTATTGATATATTACATTATATTAAAATGGATATTAAAATGTGATATGAAATTTATAAAATTAATAAAAATTATATTCTTATATTAAAATTAATATTAAAATTATATAAATTTATATCAAATGGATATTAAAATTTTATGTGAAAATTAGAACATTTTAAAAAATTTGTATAAAACTTCTATAAAATTTAGATTAAAGTTAACATTAAAATTATATAAATTTTCATATAAAATAGATATTGAAATTTCATATGAAAATTATAAAATCATAAAAATTGTCTTACAATTATATAAATTTTAGATTAAAATTCATATTAAAACTATATACATTTATATAAAATGGATATTAAAATTTTATATGAAATTATAAAATTGTTTAAAATTATATATATTTCGATTAAAATTAATACTATGATTATATAAATTTATATGATGTGTGTTAAAATTTTATATGAAAATAATAAAATTATAAAAATTGTATAAAAACTTAAATTAAAATTCATATTAAAATTATAGATATTTATATCAAATGGATATTAAAATTTTATATTAAACTTATAAAATTATAAATTGCATAAAATTATATAAATTTAGATTAAAATTCATATTAAAATTATATAAATTTATATAAAATGAATATTAAAATTTTATATGGAGATTATAAAATTATAAATTGCATAAAATTAGATTAAAATTCATATTAAAATTATATACACATAAATACATAAAACTTACATAAAATTTTATAAACATTTATATAAAATACATAAAGCGTTATAAAAAAATTATAAAATACATATAATTTTATATTTTTATCTTTCTAAAAATTACTTTAACATTCTCATTCAGCTCTTTACTTCCTCTTTCAATATTAAAGTCCTCAAAAAAATCCCCCTCTTTCAGGTCCCAGGTCTCTGCTCTGTGGGCATGGTGGATATTCCTCATCATCCCAATATTCCACTGCCTAAAATATCCATTAGAGCCCAAACCTGTGGGCAGCTGGATGGTCCTGCTGGAGCTGAGTTTGCCAACGGCTGTGTCCCAAACCTCTGGAATCAGCTCCGAGGAATGAGGTTCAAGCAGGCCCAGGGCCGGGTCCTGCACTTGGGCCACAACAACCCCCGGCAGCTCCAGGCTGGGCCAGAGGGGCTGGAGAGCAGCCAGGCAGGAAGGGAGCTGGGAGTGGGGATGGACAGGGAGCTGAACAGGAGCCAGAGTGTGCCCAGGGGGACAAGAGGGCCAATGGATCCTGGCCTGGCTCAGGAACAGGGTGGCCAACAGGGCCAGGGAAGTGATTCTGCCCCTGGACTCAGCGCTGGGGAGGCCACCCCTGGAGTGCTGTGTCCAGTTCTGGGCCCTCAGCTCAGGAAGGACATGGAGGGGCTGGAGCAGGTCCAGAGGAGAGCAACGAGGCTGGGGAAGGGACTGGAGCACAAGTGCTGGGAGGAGAGGCTGAGGGAGCTGGGGGGGCTCAGCCTGGAGAAGAGGAGGCTCAGGGGAGACCTCCTCACTCTCTGCAACTCCCTGACAGGAGGGGGGAGCCAGCTGGGGGTTGGGCTCCTGTCCCAGGCAACCATCAGCAAGACAAGAGGGCTGGGTCTTGAGCTGTGCCAGGGGAGGTTTAGGTTGGAGATTAGAAAGAATTTCTTTGCAGAGAGGGTGCTCAGCCATTGGAATGGGCTGCCCAGGGAAGGGGTGGATTCTCCATCCCTGGAGGTGTTTAAGGACAGACTGGATGTGGCATCAGTGCCATGGGCTGGGAACCACAGCGGGGTTGGATCAAGGGTTGGACTTGATGATCTCAGAGGTCTTTTCCAACCCAGCTAATTCTATGATTCTATGATTTTGTCAGAAAACAGAATCAGGCCCATTTCCCATGGAAAGCACCCACTGATGCTGGTTGTACATGGAATTATTTCAAGCAGGAGTGGTGTCACCTGGGCTAATTGTACCCAGAGCACAGTTTGGGCTGAGCCAGGCTTTGCTCTGCAGGTAGCAGAGGGAGATGAGCCCTCCAGCAGCTGAATCACCTAATCTGGGTCAGACATCTGTCTTCCAGTGGGATGAGTCCTGCCTGGAAGTGCCTGCCTGTCTCCAGTGACTGCAGAAAAGGAGCGAGGATTCATTTGGAGCTCCCTGAGTGAAATCACTGCTCCTGCTAAAATATTGGCACGGCCTCCCCGCGTCCTTCTCCGAACGTTGGGAAAGGCGTCGTTCCCCTTCGGGACTCTCGTGACTCACAGTCTGGGGAGCTGCAGGTAAGTCATGGGATGAATCCTGGAGACACAATCCAAGAGCCCCTCCCTGCCCCTTCTCTTTGTCCAGGAGGGTGGTTAAGCTCGGTTTGGTTAATGGGGCAGCAGTTGTTAGACAGCTCCTTGTTTGCCAACCAGCCACCAGGGCTTTGATCCTGGAGCTCTGAGCATCATCCCAGCTGGAAAGGACAGTCTTGTGTTTCCCCCAGGAAAGGGGGAAGAACTGGGGAGAAAGTTGCTCAAGGTGAGGATGGAAATGCTCCTGTGATGCCTGATCCTGCCCTGGGGGCTGGGCTGGGTGGTCAGAGCCGGTTTAAGCTCTCCTGGGAGTTGGACCAACACAGGATCAAGGGCCTTTTTTTGCAGCTGAGCTGGGCCAGGAGACATTGCCCTGCTCCAGATGTGGTGTCTGGACTCTGGGATCTCATTCCAGGCATGTGGGAATTGGAGATGAATCTGGGCTTGGATAAATGAGGTGGGTCAGTGACAGCTCGTGCCAGGCACTGCCTTGGTGTCACAGCACCCTTGGGAATCTCCAGAGGGAATTAGGAGGGGCCTCATTTGTCCTGTGCCCAATAAATCCCCAGAATGGAAGCAAAAGACATGAGCCAAAGGTGGGTGGAAGAGAGAGGAAGGAGGTGAAGAGGGATTTCATCCCCCCAGGAGGGAAGCAAAGCTTGTCCAAGCACCTCTCAGTGAGAACAGTGTCACCCAAAACTGCTTTTTATTCCTGGTTGTCCCTGGATTCCTCCATTCCCAACGTGCTTCACTCCAAGGAGCCCAGAGCAGCACTGGAAGCACAGGGAGGTTTTGAAGTGCTGAACACCCACCCAGGCAAGGATTGAACAGCTCTTAATTACAAATAAACCAAATAAATGCATTTCACGACCTGCTAATTTGTAAGTGGAGACAGAGGAAAGCGACGACAAATCCAAGTGGGGTTTGCAGGGGATTGTTTACTTTGCTTTAATAATAAATATGACTAAAGAGAAATGCCAGTGCTCTGCCAGGGGGGGAAAAAAAATGTGAGTGTCTGCCTGGGAGTGTAATTCTTCTCCTGTTAAGCACTTGAAATGAGTGAAGCTGAAAGGATTACAGGAATCTCCTGTTTCATCCTTTAAGCTCTTTGTTCCCTTCTGCATTTCATTGAGTGAGGGGAGGAGAGAGGAGAGGCTGGAACGTGGCTAATCATCAATTAGTGTCAATTGGAGGGGTTTTGTTGCCTTTAATAGACGGGTTCTTTTGTGGGAATGGGTTTGTCTTGGAAGGAGAACAGATCTCGTTGTTGATTTAGGGAAGTGGAAACACGTTTTTTGTTTGTATTGATTTGATTTTTGAACTTCTTTTCCCGGCCTGACACGTGGAGCTGAAGGGCTCGGCAGCGAAAAGGAGACATGGTGGGACATTTGGGAAGAGAAATCCTAAAATCATGGAGTGGTTTGGGTTGAAGGGACCTTAAAGATCATCTCATTCCACCCCCTGCCATGGGCAAGGACAGCTTCCACTAGCCCAGGTTGCTCCAACTCGGCCTTGGAGACTTCCAGGGATGGGGAGTACATGGATTAGTAAAACTGGACAAAATTCCTGATGGATCTAAGTGGCAGGGAATGGTCTTATTGTAGAGTCACAGAGTGGGTTGGGTTGGAAGAGACCTTAAAGCCCATCCAGCTCCACCCTCTGCCATGGGCAGGGACACCTTCCACTATCCCAGGTTGCTCCAACCCAGCCTTGGACACTTCCAGGGATCCAGGGGCAGCCACAGCTTCTCTGCCCAACCTGTTCCAGCACCTCCCCACCCTCAGAGGGAGGAATTCCTTCCCTAAAATCTAACCTAAATCTCTTCTCCTTTAGTTTAAAACTATTTCAGTTTGAAAGCCCTTTGTCTCGCCTGTGTAAAAAGAGCTGGATTTGGGCACAGCAGAATTCCCTTCGTCCCACTCTGAGTCCTGCCCCACAACAGGGAGCTGGGAAGTCCCCACATGTGCTTCTGCCCCATCTTCCTGCAGTGTCCAGTGGCTCTCAGATACTTGAGCATTCCAGATATTTGCATATTCCCTGGTGGGAACAGCAGAGCCATCCCAAGCACGGAGGAAATGTGGATTCAGAAGCAGGAAATGTGGATTCAGAAGCACGTCCAGACTTAGTAACTGAAGTCTCCCCCTCTGATGGGCTGAGCAGAGATCTCTGATCTGAGCAGTCCCAAAAGGCTTCAGCTGGAGCCCGAGTGTCCGGCACGAGGAATTTTGAGGGAGCTGGAGGCCAACTGGAGAAAGTCCAGGGGAGAGCAGCAGGAATGATCAGAGGTCCAGCAAACATGACCTCCAAGGAAGGACTGAGAGAGTCGGGCTTGTTTAGTCTGGAGGAGGGATGACTGCAGAGACGTTCGCTGGGACACTGCGAGTGTGCCAAAGGGGACTGTGGAAAGGAAGAGGAGAACCTGCTCCTCAAACCCAGACAACGTGTTTTCACCTCAGCCAGGAGCAAGGCATCCCCTGGACTCAGCGCTGGGGAGGCCACCCCTGGAGTGCTGTGTCCAGTTCTGGGCCCTCA
>NW_016690531.1:425607-433779 GCF_001604755.1 Lepidothrix coronata | reverse complement strand
GGGAACCACGGTGGGGTTGGATCAAGGGTTGGACTTGATGATCTTGGAGGTCCCTTCCAACCCAGCTGATTCTGTGATTCTGTGATTTGTGTTGGACAGGAGGAGAAGGTTAATGATGTTGAGCAAATGTAGAACTGATCCTGTGAGGGAGAGGAACAGATTAGTTCTGATGAAACCTCTTCTCGTTCTGTCTTTTTGTGGATATTCGGAGTTGTTTGGGTTCTGATCCCTGATGTTGCTGCTCTGACGCCCTCAGAGATGTGGAGATGGAATGTAAGCTCTGGTTTGAAAATCCAAAAGGGATGCTCAGGAGAAGGAACTCTACACTGGCACTTTGTGTCCTGTGCAGAACAAGAACCACAAACATCTCTGGGGTCACCTGGGAGCCCACGTTGGCTGGAAGGTCCATCCTCTGTGTCTGGAAACGAGAACAAAGTATGAGATGAGAAAATCCACTCCCTGGTGAGGTCCCTCCATGCTTGTCCCCGTCATTCTTCTCAGTTTTGGGTGGAAACATTGCAGGGAGCTGGAGTTTGGGGATGTTTCTGGATATAAGGCCTAAAACACTCCTTTACCCAGCATTTGTTAGGCCTCACCTGGAGAATGTGTTGAGTTTTCCCAGAACAGAAATGACATTCCTAAACTGGTGTGAGAGTGGTGGAGGCCACCAAGGGGGTTGGAGAACTCCCCACACAGGGCAAGGAGGACATTATGGGGTTTGTCCATCCTTGGAGGTTTTCAGGATCAGGCTGGAAAAACCCCGAACAACCTGCTCTGACCTCTGAGCTGACTCTGCTTCGAGCAAGAGGACGAACTAGAAACCTCTGGAGATCCCTGCCAACCCAGATCATCCCATGATTCCATGATTATCTGTCAAACCCCAGAGTTATTATTGGGGCACGATGTTCTTTAAGCATCTGCTGCCAAGAGACACCAAAACGATCCCGTTCCGTGGCAGCTCAGCCTCAGTCAGCACCACACGGGCCCATTTTTAGCTGAATGTGCCTCAGTGAAACCACCGCCCTTCGGCTCCAGGGCTCTCAACCTTCTCTCCGTTGGCGGGGAGGGGACAGCCGGGACCTCCGGGCTGGATTTTTCCCACCAGGAGGGATTGGAGGGAGATCCTTGAGGAAAAACGGACCAAACTGGTGCAACAGAGCCTGGCTGTTCCCTTCTGGGATCCTGCTCGTTACCCTCTCCAGGTACTGCAGCGGGAGCAGCTGGTGGGTGTTCAGCCTTGTCTGTGTCTCACTTCTGCTCCAGGTCCTTCTCAGTGTTCTCTTTTTTTTTGTGTGTATATTTTATTTTATTTTTCCTCTTTTATTTTATTTTTCTTATTTTATTTTATTTTTCTTATTTTATTTTATTCCTATTTTATTTTTTTCTATTTTATATTTTCCTATTTTATATTTTCCTGTTTTATTTTATTTTTCCTATTTTAATTTTCCTATTTTAATTTTCCTATTTTATTTTTCCTATTTTATTTTATTCCTATTTTATTTTATTCCTATTTTATTTTGTTCCTATTTTATTTTATTCCTATTTTATTTTGTTCCTATTTTATTTTCTATTTTATTTTTCCTACTTTGTTTTTCTTATTTTATTTTTTCCCATTTTACTTTTCTGTTTTATTTTTCCTATTTTATTTTTTCCCATTTTATTTTTCCTATTTTATTTTATTTCTATTTTATTTTTCCTATTTTATTTTTTCCCATTTTACTTTCCTCTTTTATTTTTCCCATTTTATTTTCTATTTTATTTTTCCCTATTTTATTTTTTCCCATTTTACTTTTCTGTTTTATTTTTCCTATTTTATTTTTTCCTGTTTTATTTTTCCTCTTTTATTTTATTCCTCTTTTATTTTATTCCTATTTTATTTTATTTTTTCCCATTTTATTTTCTATTTTATTTTTCCCTATTTTATTTTTCCTATTTTGTTTTTCTTATTTTATTTTTTCCCATTTTACTTTTCTGTTTTATTTTTCCTCTTATTTTATTCCTCTTTTATTTTATTCCTCTTTTATTTTATTCCTATTTATTTTATTCCTATTTAATTTACATCTGAGTTTTTCAGCCTTTCCCTGTTGCTTTTTGTTTACTTCAGTTCCATTGTTTGCTTTGGTTTTCCTGAGCTCAGAGATGGAACAGGCCCTGGCTTGGCTTTGGAGCTCATAAATAACTTTTATGGGCTGTTTGAAGCCCAGGCCAGTCCCCCATGTGATAATCCCTGTGTATCCCAGATGTTGGAGCCTCCCTGATAATGAGGATCTACAGCCCTACTTCCACAGATTTCCAGGGATCTGGATCACTTTTGTGTCCAAACTCTGGGCAAAGTCCTGACAGTCCTAAACCCATCCCCAGAGAAGGTTCCCAGCCTTATATCTTGATTTTCCCCCTTTTTCAAGTGCCTGGGAGAGAAGGAAGAACGTGAGCGACTCTTCTTCCACACCTTCAGAGTGGAGTAATCCCAGCCAGGAGGAGCAAACCTTGTTCCACATGGAAGTTGTGGCCACCCCATCCCTGGAAGTGTCCAAGGCCAGGTTGGACACGACTGGGAGCAACCTGGTCCAGTGGAAGGTGTCCCTGCCCGTGGCAGGGGGTGGGACTGGATGGGCTTTAAGGTCCCTTCCAAGCCAAACCATTCCCTGATTTAACGCCTAGTCCATGCCTGGCTTTTCCCAGATTTGGCCAAAGGTCCTGCCCGTGCTCTCCGAGCACCTTCCCATGGTCCAGGCGTGCTCAGCATCACGGGTCGTGCTCCATGCAGGGAACACCCCGCCCGGCCGCAGCCCACGTCTAATCCAAGGATTATTCCCACCAGACCACGATTTAGTCCATTTTTAAACGTCTCCAAGAGCAGGATTTCCACCCAAACCCCCGGGGAGGATGTTCCACCATCCAGGAGGTTAAATCTCACTGCTGAGAACGTCTCCCCTGACGGCCAGTGTTCATTTTCCATTTCTTAACCCCAGCTTGGGATTCCTGGTTATTCCCTTGATGGGCCAACCCAAACAATTCCTCCCCCTCCTCCACATCCACGGCTGTCAACAGACAGTTGTCCTCCTTCCCTGTCCTCCAGCCAAAATGTCCATATTTAGCTCCTTCAGCTTTTTCCCTCATAAGTCAATCCTTCCAGCCACTGAATCATCCACGTTGTCCCACTTTGACTCCCGTCCAGCTTCCAGCATTCCAGCGTTCCTGAGGTGCTCAGGAGCAAGTCAAGTCCCCAGGTGAGCTCAGTGTCCTTTCCATCTCTGTCACGGGGTGGAAACAGGGGATTGGTGTCACCCCTGAGACCCCGCTGGAGAATGTCATTGAAATATTCCATCGAATCCGGGCACTGGGAACAGCTGAGGAATTGTGGCCTGCTGGATTATTTTCCTTCATTTCATTGTAATTTGCTGGGAGATGGTGAGGGAGGGGTTGGCACGTGGAAATGCAGAGACGAAGGCGCCCAAAAAATTCCTATCAAATTCCTATCCAGTGCCACAGCCTGGCAATGCCAGAGAAAAAGTCCTTCCGTTTCCCTCAGGGCCTTTTTTTCCTCCTAAACATGAAGGGAAGGATTTTCCTCCCTGTTTGCCATCTGTCCTGAGCCCAAGGTTGATGCTCACCTTTGTTTATTTTGGGTCTTAAGATGTGTTTGCTAAAAAAAAGAAACCAAACAACATTCTCCAACCTTTCCTTAAAAAATAGGAAGAACTAATTTAGGGAGGGAAGCTGTGGCTGCCCCTGGATCCCTGGAAGTGTCCAAGGCCAGGTTGGATGGGACTTGGAGAAACATGGGAGAGTGGAAGATGTCCCTGCCGGTGGGACTGGATGGGATTTAAGGTCCCTTCCCACCCAAACCATCCTGGAATTCTGGGAAGAACACATTGGCAGCACAAGGAAACGATGCTGGACCGGTGCAGATCTTTTGTCTCGGCGCGGAATAAATCAAACCCCGAGGATTTCCAGGTGATTATCACCCTTTAGAGCCCGAATCGCTCCTTTCCCGAGCCTCTCCAGCTCTTTACGTTCCTTTTCCACGCCTTGAAAAGCCGCGGGAAGCGGTGATTTCATCGGGGCTCCTTGGAAGCTCCGCATTCCTCCCGGGATGGCGGTAACGTCTCGCCCTTAATTAGAGCCCGAGGTGTCATCGGGAGGTGCTGCGAGGAACCTTTTGCCCGTGGCATAAAACCAAGCCCCGGAGCGTTTATTCCCATCCCGGATCCTGGGATGTGATTGAAATTCAGGACGGCGGCAGCGGCGGCGTCTGTTCCTTCGGAGCTGAGCTTTGTCTGCCCCGAGCGCCCCGAGGACCGGGAGATTTAATGACACTGGCAGGGAAAAAACGACCGTGCCATCAAAACAGACGAGCCAGGAGGAGGAAAGAGTTCTTTTCCCTTCCCCCTCTTCTCGTTTTAAAGATAAGGAAGAGAAATGTCGGGTTAGGGAGGAAGGAAAGCTCAGCTGCCTCTGCTGGGGCAGGTTTTTCTCAGCAGCTCGTTTTTTGTGGAGATGCGAGTTGAGGTCTTGAAATAGAATCACAGGATGGGTTGGGTTGGAAGGGACCTTCAAGATGATTTAAATCCAACCCCCTGCCATGGGCAGGGACACCTTCCACCAGCCCAGGTTGCTCCAGCCTGGCCTTGGACACTTCCAGGGATCCAGGGGCAGCCACAGCTTCTCTGGGAAACTCATTCCAGGGTCTCCCCACAGTCATAGACAAGAATTCCCTCCCAATATCCCATCTAACCCTGCCCTCTGTCAGTGGGAAGCCATTCCCTGTGTCCTGTCCCTCCCTGCCTTGTCCCCAGTCCCTCTCCAGCTCTCCTGGAGCCCCTTCAGGCCCTGCCAGGGGCTCTCAGCTCTCCCTGGAGCCTTCTCTTCAGGTGAGGATTTTAACACACAATCATCCTGCATCCTTAGGAAGTGCCAGGGCAGGCTCAGGTTGGATCTCAGGCAAAGGTTCTTCCCCCAGAGGCTGGTTGGGCACTGCCCAGGCTCCCCAGGGCAGTGGGCACAGCCCCAAGGCTGCCAGAGCTCCAGGAGGGTTTGGCTGATCCTCTGGGGCACAGGGGGGGATTGTTGGGGTGTCTGTGCAGGGCTGAGGGTTGGGCTGGATGGTTCTTGGGGGTCCCTTCCAGCTCAGGATGTTCCATGATTCCCCCACACTACTGTGAGTGGACAGAGGTTTGAAGGATTGACCATCCCAGATGCAGTTTAAGGACTAAACTCCATATTTCTGGAGCAATCCTGGGCTTATTCCACCCAAACCCCGAGCAGTGACCGGCTCTAAATCATGGCCAGGCTGTTGGAGCCGACAGTGCTTTGTACCAAAACTGCAGATTACTGGAGGTCAACCCAGAAAATTCCTCTTCAGATTTAGAACACAACCTCTAATTTTGCTCCTCCAGCCTATTTTAAAAATAGGAAAACAACAGCCTCTGTTAAAAATAGGAAGACAAACACTTTACTTAAAAAAAAAAAATCGGCTTTTTTTTTCTTTTTTTTTTTTTTTTCCCCCCTCTCTATTTAATTTTGCAGCTGCCCAGGCCCTGACTCAGCAGGGCAGTTCTGCACATCCCATCTCTATTTCCATCTCCTCCTGCCTCCAAGGAGTTGGCTCCTGGGCACAGCCCAGTCAGTGGGAGCCTGGTCCCTGTGGAATGCTGAGCGAGCAGGAGGAAGAGAGAGGAAAGCTGGGAGGAAAAGGAGCAACGTGACAGTGGGAAGGAAAAACACCCCTGTGGTGGTTTAACCTCAGCTGGAAACTCCTCTACCAGGTGGGATGAGGGAGGGAATTGGGAGGGGGAAGGTGACGAAGCTCCAGGGATGGGATAAAGACATTTTAATATATAAAGGAAAAGCCAGGTGAGCAAAGCAAAGCAAAGCAAGGGATTCGTCCTGGTGGGAGGTGTCCCTGCCCATGTCAGGGATTAGGTGACCTTTGAGGTCCATTCCAAACCCTTAACATTCCATAATTCCCCATCACAGGCAGGTTTATCCATCCCCAGCAAAGCTGGGCTTTGTCACGTGTTATGGTGAGCTGGGAAGACAAAACCTTGTCACTCCCTATGTCCCCACATTCCTTATTTTTCTCCCAGTTTTGTCTGCTGGGCATGATGTCACAGGGCCTGGAATGGCCTGGAATATCCCTGTGTTCCCTCCTGACTCCTGGTGCATACCCAAAGTCCTCACTGGAGGAGGAAGAAGAAGCAGAGAATTCCTTGTCTCTGCTCAGCAGCAACGAACCACCCCAGTGTTACCGACCCCATTTCCCACCCAAATCCCAAACACAGCCCCATTCCAGCTCCTGGGATGAAAATTAACCCTTTCCCAGCCAAAAGCAGCACAAGCCCAGCTCCCCTTCGTGCCGAGGCCACAACAGAAGGTGGGGTGGTGGCACCAGGTCCCTGTGCTGCCAAAAAAAGAGCCTTTCTGCTCAGCCAGATGGAGACCCAATTCCAGGGGCTGGATCCGAGCCTGGCTTGTTCCTCCACATCCACTGAAGTGGAGCAGATGGATTTGAGCTCCTGTGGAACTCCCTGCTAATCTGGAAAGAGCAGGGAGTGCTCATGAGGGAAAATGTGGGATTTTTTTCTTCAGGTTTTACTCAGAAACTTTCCTTCTTTCCTGCCCAGGCAGGAGGGAAGGGAGTGTGGAGGGAGAGGACAAGGGGAGGTGGCTTTGAGCTGAAAGAGGGTGGATTTAGGTGGGATATTGGGAAGGAATTCCTGGCTGTGAGGGTGGGGAGGCCCTGGCCCAGGTTGCCCAGAGAAGCTGTGGCTGCCCCTGGATCCCTGGAAGTGTCCAAGGCCAGGTTGGAGCAACCTGGGATAATGGAAGGTGTCCCTGCCTGTGGCAACTGGATGGTCTTTAAGATCCCTTCCAACCCAAAGAATTCCATGGCTGTGAATGTGATAATTCGGAGCTTCTCTGGGTCTGGCCCTGTTTTGGGGCTGCTCCAGCCAGTGACTGATGGCCAGAAAATGAAAGTTATCTTCCTTCTTTTCTGGCAAACCTGTGTCCCAGCTGACAACCCCTTTCTCCCAGCTTCTGTGGCCATTTCTTTGCTCTTTGCAGTGTCTTTTTGCTGTGCCCAAACTCGGTTTGGGGGCTTTGAGATCAGGCAGAAAATGGCCATAAATGCACTTCGGGGCTGTGAGGTTCAGGAAATCCCATCCAGGCCGAGTAGTTCGGGTCAGGAGCTCTGGAAATAGCCCTTGGTCATTCCAAGGATGTGGTTTGCTGTGGTTTACACCAGCTGAGGGCTGGAAAAATGCGGCTCTGTGACTTTGCTGGTCTCAAGTCTTCCTTAAACATCTCAGTTAGACCTTTGGTTTAACCCTGATCATGGATTTGTGAGGGATTCTGGCCCTGTCCCTGCCCATCCTGCTTTCCTGGAGTAAGATTTGAGCCACCTGTTTGTCTTGGGGGTCTCCATGAGAACGTGATGCATCCTATGGGTGCCTCCTAAACATCTCCTAAAGCCAAAATCCCACATTTCACAGTATTTCTATCAACATCCCTATTCCTCTGAGCATTTATGGCAAGTCCAGGGGTTCTCTGAGGACTTCAGGACACTTCCAGGACTCCAGATACCTTTGATAACACCTGGATGTGGCCCTCACTGTTGGGGCAAAGGTTGGACTTGATGCTCTTGGAGGTCTTTTCCCCTGTTCATGATCCTATTCTATGATTCCATCAAGGCCCAGCTCAGGTGACCAGTGGCCAGGACACTCCCTGCCATGAAAGGCAGGAGGATCCCAACCATTTTCCACTCCTCCACTAAACTTTACACCTTTTTGGGGCAAAATACACTTAGAGAGAGTCACAAAATTCCTCCTGAGGGTCAGGAGTTGTTTTTTTCCAGGCTCTGTGTCATGGAGTCCCAACTACTGTGGATACCCCGAGGAATAAGTAGGATTGAAACCATAAATAATAATAACAGCTCCTGCAACCTGTGAGCCACTGACATTTCAATGTATTTACTGCTCTTACACTGCTTTAATCCCTCCCCCTCCCCGTTCCAAAAGGCACTGTAAAAATAGTGTTCCGAGCTCAAAGCATGGGAAAGTCCACAAAAAGCCTCTCTGCATTCCCACTAAAACACCAGCAGTTCCCACAAATTGGAGATTTCCCTCCCCTCCTCCCCAACTTTTCTCTCTTTTTTCTTTTTTTTTTTTT
>NW_016690531.1:421157-423000 GCF_001604755.1 Lepidothrix coronata | reverse complement strand
TGGGTTAAAAGAGGAGGTGTTTCCTCTGTTTCCTTCCTCCTTCTCCTCTCCAGTACTGGAATTCAGTGGCTCTCCCAGCTCTGATTCCTCTTTCCCCCTTCTTTCTGTCTTTCCTCTTCTCACAGGAGAAATTCATGGGATCTGTTTTAGCCCAGTGTGGAAAAGCCTTGTGCCACCCCCGCCCACCCCACGAGATGTTGGGTTAAAAGAGGAGGTGTTTCCTCTGTTTCCTTCCTCTTCTCCTCTCCAGTATTGGAATTCAGTGGCTCTCCCAGCTCTGACTCCTCTTTCCCCCTTCCTTCTGTCTTTCCTCTTCTCACAGGAGAAATTCATGGGATCTGTTTTAGCCCAGTGTGGAAAAGCCTTGTGGCATCTCCACCCACTCCACAAGATGCTGGGTTGAAATAGGAGGTGCCTCCTCTTCAACAGTGGATTTTAGAGGCTCTCCCAGCTCTATCTCCTCTCTCCCCCTTCTTTCTGTCCTTCCTCTTCTCACAGAAGGAATCCACAGGGTCTGTTCTACCCCAGCGTGGAAAAATCTTGTGGCATCTCCACCCAAAAGATGCTGGGTTGAAATAGGAGGTGCATCCTCTCTGCAGCAGTGGGATTTGGAATTTAGTGGCTTTCCTAAGCTCTGTCTCCTCTCTCTCCCTTCTTTCTGTCCTTCCTCTTCCTGTAGGAAAAATCCCCGGGGTCTGTTCTACCCCAGCCTGGAAAAACCTTGTGCCATCTCCACCCACCCCATGAGATGTTGGGTTGAAATAGGAGGTGCCTCCTCCATTTCTTCCTCCTCCTCTCTCCAGCAGTGGAGTGTAGTGGCTCTCCCAGCTCTGACTCCTCTTTCCCCCTTCTTTCTGCCTTTCTTCTCCTTGTAGGAAAAATCCACAGGGTCTGTTTTAGCCCAGCCTGGAAAAACCTTGTAGCATCTCCACTAAAAAGATGCTGGGTTGAAATAGGAGGTGCCTCCTCCTCTCTGCAACAGTGGAATTTAGTGGCTTTCCTAAGCTCTATCTCCTCTCTCCCCCTTCTTTCCTTCCTCTCCTTGTAGGAAAAATCCCCGGGGTCTGTTTTACCCCAGAGTGGTAAATCCTTGTGCCACCCCCGCCCACCCCACGAGCTGCTGCCCAGCCCAAACCCCCTCTGCCAGCAGCACCCGTGTCCCAGCTCTCCTGGCTTCTCCCAGGGCAGCCAAGGAGTTAATAATTAACACCAGTGCTAATAAGCTGCCCTGCTGCTGCTGGGGGCTGTCTGGTGGGGTTTGTCTCACTCAGCCCCTTGGTTTTTGGAATGACACTCGGAAGCTCGGCAGAGAGTCGGGGTTGGGGAGGGAGGGGGGGTTTACAGTGGAATGAGGCCCTTGAAGGGCAATTTTAGGCCGAAGTAATTGGCTTCATATGTCTCACAGGCCACTTCTGAGATCTCAAAGCAAGGTCAAGGGTGCTTGAGGCAGAGACAAGAGGCTGTTCTCGCTCACAGTCATTTCCCAGTGGTCTGTCAACAGCTCGTTCCCCGGCCGGGGCTGCCGGGGTTGGACAGTGGGGTTGGTGACTCATCTCAGCTGCTTTAAAAGCCATTTTTATACAGGATCCTGGGGCAGTGGCTCCACTAAGACACATAAATCTTCCCAGCTTCCCAGGAGTGGGAAACAGGAGCTCTGGGCTGGGAGGGAAAAGAGAAAAGCCCTTTAAAAAAAATGAGGTTTGGCCAGTGGTGGTGGCCCAGGAGAGGGACAACCTTTTGCTTTTGGCTGTTCTCCGGGGTTTCTGTGCATTCAGTGGGTGGATTTTGGCTTGTTCAAATGTCCCTTCTTGCAGGGCCTCAGGATTTTAACACTCTCTCTTTT
>NW_016690531.1:412298-421092 GCF_001604755.1 Lepidothrix coronata | reverse complement strand
TCCTCCGATGCTCGGCGTGATGGCAGCGACGTGTCCTGATGCTGCTGCTGAAAACGGAGCAGTCCCGGGCCAAAAAATGCCAGGGCTGGCTCCAAGTGTTCCATAAAAACTTGTTCACAACAGGGGAAGGCACCTGAGTTCCTCCTGAGTCCTGTTGCTGCAGAGCTGAGCAGCTCTGGGGAGCACCAGCCCCTTGTCCCGTCAGCCAAGGGCGTGCTGAGATCTTCAGGAAACCTTGGGAGTGGTGAGGATGGTGGATTTTGGGGAAGGGCAGGGGAACGGGATAAAGACAGAGAAAATTAAAATAATTAAAATCAAATTCGATCAGGTTTTAGGCAGAAGATCTTTGGTCAGAGAGTGGTGGGGAGGCCCTGGAATGGATTTCCCAGAGAAGCTGTGGCTGCCCCTGGATCCCTGGAAGTGTCCAAGGCCAGGTTGGAGCAACCTGGGCTGGTGGGAGGTGTCCCTGCCCATGGCAGGGGTTGGAACTGGATAATCTTTCAGATCCCTTCTAACCCAAACCATTCCATGATTCTATGAAATTCCTTTTCAGCCCTTTTTCCATTCCAGGGTGTTGAAAGAAGACCCAGGACTTGTGTTTGATGGTAATTTTTTTGCCTGGCCCTGCCTATCTCCTGCCGGGATGACTTTGATTCTTTCCTTGTCCTGAGTGTTGCTGTTTTCTCCTCATCCCCTGTGGAATCTTGTCCATGCTTCAGACAGGCACCTTTCCTCCATGAGCTCTTGCCCTTTGCACCCCTAAAACATCCTGGGAAAGGGAAGGAGATGAAAATAATCCTGTTTTTCTGAGGGAAGGGTGTGTAGGGGATGATCTGTTTTGTTGGGTTCTCTCAGGTGAGATCTGGGAGAACTTCTGGGAGAACCACATCAGGTTATGGAGGGTGTCACACACAGATGTCCCAACATCCGGCTCAGCCAAAGTGGAATTCCCAGATCCCACATAACAAGTGGAAACCCCCCAGCTGAAGGTCCTGATCCCAGGATTTCTCTTGCTGGGAATTGGAGCTTCTGCTCAAAGAGGACCCAGGACACTGATCCTGCCTGAAGGTAGGGACCCATCCAGGGAGGGACACCCCCCTGCCACGTATGGAGTCCTCTCTGCCTCTATTTTTTGGTTTTTCTTTCTGAAAAGAGTAATTCTAAAGAGAATTAGTGAATAAAGTAGAGCCTCTGGAACACGGGAGGGGTTTGAGTTGTGTTTTTGGCCCTGGGTGTTTGGATTCTGCTCAGCTCCCACTGCAGGGGTGAATTCAGCCACCTGAGACTGAATTAAGCTCCAAAGAGACACCTCCAGGAGGTGGTTCATGCCCAGTAGTCCAGTCTTTTGATATTTCTTTGGGAATTTCTGTTGTCAACCATCTTTTCTGCTTCAGAGTGGTTCTCACCTCCTTCAGCTCTCTCATCTTTACCACGGAACAACTTTACTTCTTCGTCCAAATTGTTTTCTCTTCCCTGCTTGGCACCATTTCAGTGCAATCACACCGGTGGGAAGTCAAATATAAGTTAGTCCAGTGCCTCAGCTCTGCTCAGAACCCCTGGAAAACATCTGGTCTAATCTGTAGGGGTGTAAATTGTCAGGTTCAGTATCTCGCAGTGAATATGTTCATAGAATCATGGAAGGTCTCACCTTGGAAGGGACCCAGAAAGGTCATCAAATCCAACTCTCTGATCCCTGCTTTATAAAGGACTAACCCCAGCCAACGTTTCCACTTGGAATTACTGGGAAAAGAGGGGAAAGGGGGAATAAAAGCTCTGTGAGACAGGGGCATCACCAGGATCACAGAGCAAGCTGGGAAAGGTGTCCAAGGCTTGGAGCAACCTGGACTAGTGGAAGGTGTCCCTGCACAGGGAAGGGTGGGAATGAGATGGTCTTTAAGGTCTTTTCCACCCCAAACCATTCTGGGATTCCATGATATCAATTAAAATTCCGATTCCCTTATTGCCTGGTGTCCTATGAACTCCATTCCACTGTTCCCCTTGTGGACTCCTCGGAGTAAGTCAGAGAAGTCAATGGAGTCGTGCTCTGAGCTCCTTCCCTTCCCTCCAGGCATGAATCAGAGCCCAAACCCTCGGCTCTGGGATGCATCCATGACCATGAGCTAAGTTTCCAGTCTTAGGCACTGACAGAGACGAGCTGGGAAGAATTTGTCTCTCTGTGGCTGGAGAATGACCGTGTCCTCCCACCAGGGAGCAAGACTGGAAGCCAGGACAAGGATCACCCCTTGGCACAGCCGTGGAAATTCAGCTTTACAGTAGCAAAAGGTCAGGGCACAACCCAAATGTGGCTGATCCTGCCCCGGCAGGGGAAAGGCTTTATAAGGAATGGCCTTCTCCTGCTTTTCTCAGGAGGAAAGACTTTCAGAACACCCCACTGGAAGAAGGCAGAAGCGGGAGATTCTTGACATTTTCCTCGGAACCCCTCCGGGGAATCCTCTCAAAGCAGAGCCGGGTTCGGCCTCCTGCTGCTCCAAATCCCATCCCGGCAACCTCAGGCTGACCTTGGCCGGGTCAGCGACTCTGGTCTTTCTCAGAAACCCACAGGCCTAAAAAAAGGAAGAGCCTCTTTTTCTCTTCCCTCCCTTCCATCCCCCCCAGAACCACCAAACAATCCCCCGACCTTCCAAGGAAACGAGGCAGAGCCACCTTAGCGCGGGACAAGGAGGGATGACGGAGAGGAGGCCGCCAGGGCTGGCTGTGGTTTAACCTCAGAGGCCGCTCTCCAACCCCAGGAAATTACAGCAAACCCTTGAACAAACACGATGGCCACGACTGTTTTCTCCCCGGGGGACCCATAAATAGCAGCGGGGAGGGCGGAGGGAGAGGTGGTTTGTTCTGCTGCGGTTCCCGAGCCGGGGACGAGCCCATGGAATGGAAGGCAGGGAGAGAGAGCAGCAGGGAATGGATTCTGGCAATGATTGCCACAGAAATCCAGAGCGGGAAAACACCACGTTCCTGCCAGGCTCAGCAAGGCCTGCGCGGGCTCGCTCGGGCCTCTGTAAGCCCGGCTTAAACTCGCCCAGGGCCAGGGGTCAGGCACTCTCCGAAGGCTTTTCCATCCCTGTTCCTCCTTGGTTTTAGAGCTGGGACTTGGGTGCTGCCCAAGCAGGGCCGTGGGTTGAAGGCAGGCCTCTGGATGGGAGCATCGGGCCGTCGCGGGCGGGTGGAATCGCGGAGCGATCCAAGTGATCCGTGTGGGATTCACGTGATGGGACAAGGGGGGGAACGGCTTCAAAGTGAAAAAGAGGAGGTTCAGATGGGATGTTGGGAAGGAATTCTTGGCTGAGAGGGTGGGGAGGCCCTGGCACAGGTTGGGCAGAGAAGCTGTGGCTGCCCCTGGATCCCTGGAAGTGTCCAAGGCCAGGTTGGACGGGATTTGGAGCAACCTGGGCTAGTGGAAGGTGTCCCTGCCCATGGCAGGGGTTGGAATGAGATGATTTTTCAGGTCTCTTCCAACCCAAACCATTCCATGATTTTATGTGCTTCAGGCCAGCAATGATCTGCCTGTGCCCCTTTATTCCACATATGGAGTCATGGAATTGCTAAGGTTGGAACAGACCTCTGAGATCATCAATCCCAAGATTCCAACCGTCAACCAGTACCACCACCACATTCACCACTAAACCACGTCCTCAAGTGCCATATCCATGTTTTTTAAAGCCTTCCAGAGATGGGGACTCCACCACTGCCCTGGGCAGCCTCCAGTGCTTGACTACCCTTTCCATGAAGCCATTTTTCCTAATATCCAACCTCAACCTCCCCGGCACAACTTGAGGATGTTTCCTCTTGTCTTGTCGCTTGTTCCCTGGGAGAAGAGACCTGGAATTCCCCAGGAATGATCCCTGTAGTGCTGATAGAGAGAGAAGTCTAACAAAATACAAAGTCTAACCTGGAGTTGATATCAGATGGGGACAGATGGATCCACCTGTGTCCAAGAAATGTCTGGATGTGGCACTCAGGGCTCTGGTCTAGTTGACAAGGTGTGGACTCAACCTCGGAGATCTTTTCCAGCCTAAATGATTCTGTGCTCTCCATTACTTTCCAAGTCCTCTGGATGCTGCCAGCCAGGGATCTCTGGGAATGTTTTGCAGTTCCATCCTGGCCAACCCATTCTGCAGCTCTGGTTTGTGTCTTCGATTAGTTTTGCTGGGAATTGCTCTGTTTGTAAGAAAAGGAGGATGCAGCAGAAGCCACCTGTGACTCCTGGCAGTGTAAATCAGCTCACTGGGGTTGTAAAAACTTCTCCTGGCTGGAGAAGCTGGAGCTCAAGGCCCTTCTAAGTCCTGGGATGAGCTTGAGTGGTGCCAGCTCAGGTGTTCTGCACAGGGAAAGTGGCTTTTTAAAGAGCCTGGAAAGCAGGGGGTGGCCCAAGGAGTGGGTTCCTCAAACAGAAGAGGATGATTTTTCCAGGAAAAGCAACATGTGCACCCTGGGCACGGCCACCGAGTCATCTCAGGGTGTCATTCCTGGTTGTCCAGCCTCGTTACCCCAAGGAATTACCAAGGCAACACCAACCTTTACTTCTCCTCCCCACAAACTGAATTAAACAAGGCAAATCTCTCAGTGTGGAACAGGAGGGGCAGGTCCCAGCCGGATTTTTGCTGAGCTTTCTGCTTTCAGGGCTCCCTTCCTCAGAGGTCAAACCCAGCACAGGTGAGACTTTCTCATCAGCTGCAGGGAAGGAGAGGAGACCTCAGGTGCTCTGAATTCAGCTGGCAAAGGAGCAGCTTTTCTATTTTTTTTTTTAAAGGACTTTATTAAGGTGGCACCTGGGGAGGTTTCTCTTTTAGCCTGGGAGGGCTGAGTCAGAGGTGGGGTGACGGCAGCAGCTCAAGGTAGGACTGAGCTTTTATTTTCTCCACACAACAGTTTTTAAAGGATTAACAAGATGAGGGAATTGTTCTTACCTTGTCTCTGGAGAGAGTTGAAGGACCTGCCACAAGTTGCACCAATTCCCTTGACTTGGTGTGAACTACAAAGGTGAACACTTGGAAACTTGGATTCTCAGAGGTTTTGGGCTCTAGGCATGGTCCCTTTTATTTTGATTTCTTCTAGAAGAAGCTGGAAATAGCTCTGACAAACTTTTCTCTGGAAAAGATTGATTTGTTGAAACAAGAATTCATTGTGGGGGTGCTGCTGATGAATGAGTTGAGGCACCAAGCAGGAGGTGCTTGGTCCAGGCTGAAGATGGTTCTTAAAGTCAGATTAGGCAGAATTTGGCTCAGAGGTCATCAGGGTTCAGTTCTGTGTGTGATTCATGCAGAGGGTTCCAAGTGCCCTCCTATCTCATGTGAGCTCTCTAATAACTGACCTGTTTGTCCTCCTTCCTTCCTGCCCCTCAGCCCTTCCATGCCCGTGGAAAAAAACTTCCAAGGGATGTATAATGATGGGATAATGTGATCTTGGAGTCACGGGCAAGCAAAACATTTCCTGCTTAACTAAAGCTTTGCAAAGAATTCCGCTTGGCTTGTGCTTTCTCTGCTGTTAATCTCAGCTCTGAATCATCCCGGGGAGGAACTGGCTCATGTTTGGCCTGGGCTCTGGGAGGAGGTGGCCAAGGCCACGTTAATCTGGGGGAGTGATGTCAGGTTGAGCTTTGTGATTCACCCATTGTTCACCAGGTCGTGATTAAGCCTCGAAAATGTCACCTCGCTCGAGGTCCCTCTGGAGGTGAGTCACGACCTCTTTCCTATAACCCCGCTTAGAGAGCATTGGCAACATGCTGGGAGGGCTTAAAAGAGCAAGTAGAAACCAATTCTGGTGTCCCATAACAAATGTGCAGCTTGAGCAAAAGCATCATCATTGAGGTGGCACATGGCAGATGTTCCATGTTCTTCAGACAAGGTGGGTCATGAGCTCAGGACAAGCTGGAGCTTTGCAGCAAACTGCCCTCAGGATCAGGGTACAGAAAGTCCTGGAAAGGCTTAAAGGAGCAAGTAGAAACCATCTCTGGTGTCTCATAATAAAATGTGCAGCTTGAGCAAAAGCATCTTTAGTGAGGTGGCACATGGCAGATATTCCACATCCCTCAAACAAGGTGGGTCGTGAGCTCAGGACAAGCTGGAGCTTTGCAGGAAACTGCCCTCAGGATCAGGGTTGAGAAAGTCTTGGAAAGGCTTAAAAGAGCAAGTAGAAACCACCTCTGGTGTCCCATAGCAAAATGTGCAGCTTGAGCAAAAGCATCTTCAGGGAGGTGACTCCGTGGCTCGTGGCAGATCTTTCACATCCCTCAGACAAGGTGGGTCGCGATCTCAGGACGAGCTGGAGCTCTGCAGCAAATAAAAAGCCTTCAGGATCAATTTAGGACAAGTTTAGGCCCATTTCTGTGCCCCTGGACCTCGGTCAGTGCTGTAAAGGAGCTTCTTCTCCACCTCTTGCCGTGACTGGATTATCCAACATGCAACCATCCACTGCACACCAGGGTTCAGTTGTTGTTGTAGCACCTTGGTGGGGATGAAGAAGGGAATTTAAGACATTTAAAGACCTCCTGTAGGGCTTGGAAAAGCTGCCAACAGAATTATTGAATGCTTTGGAAGGGACCTTAAAGCCCATTTAATTCCAACCCCCTACCATGGGCAGGGCCACTTTTCTCTATCCCAGGTTGCTCCAACCTGGCCTTGGACACTTCCAGGGATGGAGATCCACGACCCCTCTGGGCAAACATGATGGTGTGAGGTGGAGAAGGTTGTGGAACATCTGAGGAGGGTTCTGAAAAAGCTGATGGATGTCTGTAGATGCTCAAAGCTTTGAGCTGAGGATGGCTTTGGGTTTTTTTTTGGTTTGTTTTTGTTTTTTTTTAATGCAAAAACATGGATTTTTTGGAGGAAGAACACACCTGAATATTCTACTTTGGGTGTGAATATTCTACTTGAGGGACCCCTTGACCACCTAAACTCTCTTCAACCCCATCCTGCTGCTAAAATACCTCACCTTTTGTCCTGTGCCCCTTGGAAGTGGTGGGATGTGCAGCCAGGGATGTAATTTCCAGCCGAATACCTGGAAAACTCAGACCTGAAGCTTTGTGCCAAACAGCTGGATGGGCACAAGGATTTACGCCCAGCTTTGAAGGCAGGATAAGGAATTTCCTTGGCAAAGCCAAACATTTTCCCCTTTCCCAGGTTATCCTGAGAGATGGTGCAGTGGGTTGGTGTTTCTGAAAGTTCACTTGTCATAGAATCACAGAATCATAGAATCAGCTGGGTTGGAAGGGACCTCCAAGATCATCAAGTCCAACCCTTGATCCAACCCCGCTGTGGTTCCCAGCCCATGGCACTGATGCCACATCCGGTCTCATCTTAAAAACCTCCAGGGACAGAGAGTTCACCACTTGTCCTTCTTTAGCGACCTCAGAAGTTCCCTCCACTTTCCAGAGGCTTTTTAGAACTATTGGACCATTGAGTTTGGAAAAACCACTTTCTCTTCAGTCTTGATCAGGAGAAACCTTGTTGTTTTAAGGGTTTTTTTTAAAACTAAAGTAGAGTAAAGGTGTTTACTCTCCCCTTTGTTCCATTTGCTGAGTCTCTTCTGAGACCCTCGAAATACGAGGGGCCCTGAGCTCAGGCACAACTTTCCAACGCCCCTTGCTTGGAGCAGGAGCCCTAATCCCTGGAAAAGGGAGTTAGGAAAGGCAGCCAAGCCGATATTCCCAAACCAGGACACTGCAGCTGCCTCTCCCTCAGATGGGAAACGCTGGAATAAGCGTGAGCACAACCCCAGCTGCCTGAAGCCCTTATAACTGGCCAGGCTGCAGCAGGTTGGAGTGTTTATGGCTGTGGGAGATATTTATGGCTCTATTACATCCTCGGTTCTTTTGGCCTCGTCGACTCCTTACGAAATCATTAATGAAGGTTTACATTTTATATTTTATCCCTTCCCTTCCCCGCCTCGGCCTTCGCTCGCGGGGCGGTGGCAGCAGGTGAAGGGACAAGAAAAAAGTCCCGCAAAAGGGGCCTGGGAACGTTTGTGGTGGGTGGGGAAGGTGGGAGGTCAGTGCTGGTTTCCTGAGAAGCCCCAATTTCCCACCTGAGCTCGGGAAAACGTGGCTGGATGTGGATGCACATTCCGGCTCCATGCCAGCCCCTAACCAGCCGTTCAAGCTCAGTCATGTGTGGATTTACCTCCTGCCTTTGGGCAGGTGTGACTGTGCTTTTAGTCCTGACTGACTGAGGGAAATGATGACATTCCTGTTTGTTCAAGACTGTGACCTCTGCTCACTTGTGCTCTCAGTTGATTCCATGTATTTCTACATTTATCTCTACTCATTTACTCACTTGTGCTCTCAGTTGATTCCATATATTTCTACATTTATCTCTATTTATTTATCTCTATTTACTCACTTGTGCTCCCAGTTGATTCCATATATTTCCACATTTACCTCTATTTATTTATCTCTATTTACTCACTTGTGCTCTCAGTTGATTCCATATATTTCTACATTTACCTCTATTTATTTATCTCTATTTACTCACTTGTGCTCCCAGTTGATTCCGTGTATTTCTACATTTATCTCTATTCATTTGCTCACTTGTGCTCTCAGCTGATTCCATATATTTCCACATTTACCTCTATTTATTTATCTCTATTTACTCACTTGTGCTCCCAGTTGATTCCATATATTTCCACATTTATCTCTATTTATCTATCTCTATTTACTCACTTGTGCTCTCAGTTGATTCCATATATTTCTACATTTATCTCTATTTATTTATCCCTATTTATTTATCCCTATTTATTTATCCCTATTTATTTATCCCTATTTATTTATCCCTATTTATTT
>NW_016690531.1:397409-411924 GCF_001604755.1 Lepidothrix coronata | reverse complement strand
GAAAAACTGCCTTAAAAACCCCAAATCGGTGAAGGGCTGGAATAAGGGTGGCCTTGGCTGCCTGTGGCAGGGCCTCTGTGTCACCCTGTGGTTCTGGTTCTCCTGGGCAGGACAGGGTTGGGGTTCCAGGGGAGTTTGGCTCCATTCTTTGCTCTGCCATGGGGTGCCCGGGTGGTTTTTGAACAAATTTTTCTCTCCTGTGCTTGGTTTGCCCACCTGCAAACAGAGAGGGAGGTGTCCCTGCCTGCTTCTGCTTACTTTGAGCATGAATTCATGGAATCATGGAATGGTCTGGGGGGGGAAGGGACCTGAAAGATCATCTTGTTCCAATATGGGCAGGGACACCCTTCCACCAGCCCAGGTTGCTCCAGCCTGGCCCTGGACACTCCCAGGGATCCAGGGGCAGCCACAGCTTCTCTGAGAAATTCATTCCAGAGCCTCCTCACCCTCCCAGCCAGGAATTCCTTCCCAATATCCCATCTAACCCTCTGGCAGTGGGAAGCCATTCCCTGTGTGCTGTCCCTCCCTCCCTTGTCCCCAGTCCCTCTCCAGCTCTCCTGGAGCCCCTTTAGGCTTTGATTTCTGAGCACGAATTCACAGACTCACAGATTGATTTGGGCTGGGAGGGACCTTCAAGCTCATCCCATTCCACCCCTGCCATGGGCAGGGACACCTTCCATTAGACCAAGTTGTTCCAAGCCTCCCCCAGCCTGGCCTTGGATCCTCTCAGAGAGGTGTGAGCAGTGTCTGAGGCCGCTTGGAGAGGAGCAAACACCGGGAATTCATCCCTGGGTTCGTTCAACCCGCTCTCATCCCACGTGGACCAAGACTAACACCTATCCCAGATGTGTCTCAGCCTTCGCACCCGAGGGCTTTAACTGATCTGCTGCCACCACAGACAGGCCCATCCACAGGCAAAACTTGCCAGGAGCTTCTCCTGCTCCCCGGTGGGGCCGGGACAAACCCCGCGAGGAGGTGGCAAAGCGGCGCGTGCGGCGCGGGGGCCCGAGGGCTCCCTGAGCTCCCTCTTGACTCGTTCCCCCGTGGTGACATGAGCTCTCTCCTCTCAATTTGTAACCTCCAGGAGGGTCAAAAGTTGAAGGGCTTTTCTCCCTTTTGTTTGCCACCTACGTGTGGCCCTCGCCGGGATTGCGGGAATCCTCCCCGGAGGTGCAGCCGGCACCGGGAACCGCGGGCCGGGCATTGTTCTGGCTCCTGCCACAAAACCAACACAGCTGACACGCATCCCTGCACGGTTCAGCAGCTCTGAAAGGAGGGGAAGAAGCTGCTGATTTAATGCTTTGAGCGCCTGCCTTTCATCCTTTTGCAGGAGCAGGATGTTTTTGCCTCTCGTCGCGGTTGTGGGGAAGCTGAGCGTGGAGGTTCCTGGGGAGGGAGCAGCCCCACACCTACACAGCCGGTAGCCAAGGGGCATGTTTGTCCTGCTGCTGGAGGCACACCCGACCTGCCTCTTCTCCTGGGGGAGCTCTGAATTTAGGAGCATGTCCTGGCTGTGTTATCCTGGTGCTGCGCTCCACAATCCCTGCTGAGTCCTTGTGGTGCTTCACTCGAAGCTCAAAATCTGAATTAAAACCCTCCTGGCTGAGTCCACCCAGCACCACGTGGGTTTAGAAGTGTGAGGCTTTATTGGGCTGCTGTTTCTGTGTTAGGAAGGAGCGAGAGCCTTGGAGGGCTGGGGCAGAGCTTTGCACAAGGGGAGTTGTCACCAAAACCTGGGCAAAGCCCTGGGTTGCTCCTCGATGCTTTCCTGGAGATTTAGAGCTGTGAGGCCTTAACAAGCTCCTATTTCTGTTTTAGGAAGGAGTCAGAGTTTTGGAGGGCTGGTGCAGAGGATCAACAGCTTTGTTCAAGGGGAGTTGTCTCCAAAACCTGGGCAAAGCCCTGGGTTGCTCCTTGATGCTTTCCTGGAGATTCAGAGCTGTGAGGCCTCATTAGGCTGCTCTTTGTGTCTTAGGAAAGAGTAAGAGCCTTGGAGGGCTGGTGCAGAGCTTTGCAGGAGGAAAGTTGTCTCCAAAACTTGGGCATCAACTTGCAAAGCCCTGGGTTGCTCCTCGATGCTTTCCTAGACATTCAGAGCTGTGAGGGCTTATTAGGCTTCTATTTCTGTATCAGGAAGGAGTCAAAACTTTAAAGGTCTGGTGCAAAGGACAAGTAGTTTTGCAGGAGGGAAATTGTCTCCAAAACTTGGGCATAAACCTGCAAAGCTCTGGGTTGCTCCTCAGTGCTTTCCTGAGGATTTTAAGCTGTGAGGCTTTATTTCTGTGTTAGGAAGGAGTCAGAATTTTGGAGGGCTGGTGCAGAGGATGAGCTTTGCTCAAGGGGAGTTGTCTCCAAAAAAGGTGCTTCACATCCCGTCCTGAGCTTTTCTTTACCCTCTCAGGACTTCCAAAATTATTCTTAGAATGTGGAGTGTCAGCACTGCCCGTGTTTCCATCCTTTCCTGACTGTGTGGGCAGGGAAAACTGCTGGGATGTGCCCCCAGGGGAAGGTCTTAGAATAGATTTATGGATTCCTAGAATGGTTTGGGTTGGAAGGGGACCTTAAAGATCATCTAATTCCAACCCCCCTGCCATGGACAGGGACACCTTTTACTAGACCAGGCCAGGCTCAGAGCCCCATCCAGCCTGGCCTTGAGCAATTCCAGGGATGGGGCATCCACAGCATCTCTGGGCAACCTGTGCCAGCGCCTCACCACCCTCAGAGTAAAGAATTTCTTCCCAATGTCCAACCTACACCTGCTCTCTCTCTCTGAAGGAATTCCCCCTTATCCTATCACAATCCTGCTCTTGTAAAAACTCCCTCTCCGTTTTTCTTGTAGACTCCTTTCATGTACTGGAAGGCCACAATTAGGACACCCCAAAGCCTCCTCTCCTCTCTCTCATTTTTTCTTTCCTTGTTTGTTTTTTCCTTTCCTTGTTTGTTTTTTTCCTTTCCTTATTTGTTTTTTCCTCCCCCCTCTCTTTTCCTCTTTCCCCCTTTCATTTTCTTTTCCTCTTTCCCCCTTTCATTTTCTTTTCCTCTTTCCCCCTTTCATTTTCTTTTCCTCTTTCCCCCTTTCATTTTCTTTTCCCCTTTCCCCCTTTCATTTTCTTTTCCCCTTTCCCCCTTTCATTTTCTTTTCCCCTTTCCCCCTTTATTTTCATTTTCTTTTTCCCTTTCTCCCTTTCTTTTCTTTCCCCCTTTCCCCCTTTATTTTCTTTTCCCCTTTCCCCTTTATTTTCATTTTCTTTTCCCCTTTCCCCCTTTATTTTCATTTTCTTTTCCCCTTCCCCCTCTATTTTCATTTTCTTTTCCCCTTTCCTCCTCCTTTTATTTTTTCCTCTCCCCTTTTTTTCCTCTGTTTCTCTGCTCCCTCCCTGGAATACCCAGGGCTTTGGGAATTTTCAGTGTCTCCATCCCATCCTCTCCAGCCCAGCCGAGGGAACAGCAGTTTGGAACCATCTCCTGGGTTATTTTATCCCCAACCAGCTGCATTTCCCTTCGAAATCCTTTTTAAGAGCAGTTATTCCAACTCTTTGCAGAGTGAGTTAATTGTATTTACTCCCATAATTATTGGCCTTGCTTGGGTTTTGGGTCATTTTTGGGTGATTCCTGCCCTGCTGGAAAATGCTTCACATTCCTTTTCCCCCTTCTCTGCTGAGGAACAAGAAAATTCGATGACTTCATCGTTGGGAAAACCTCCCCTTTCTGCATTTTCCCTTTTTTTTGGAGGGCAGGGAGATCTTGGAGAGGTTTCTGCGAAACCATCCCCTGTCACTTCACATTCCTGGCATAGTTCCTTTTCAGGAGCAGGGAATTCTGTCCCTGTAACGTCACCCACTTCAGGGAGGGGGGGTTTGAAGTGCCCCAGAAAGGGCTGAGTTTTCCATCCTGCAAATCCCTGTGGAATAACCTCCCTCCTTATCCCCTGTCAATCCTGCCTTTGCCCTGGAGACCCTTTCCTGCTCCTGGGATTCCAAGAATTTATTGTTATTATCCTTCATTCCAAGCATTTTGGCCACTTCCCCTCTTTCCCCTTCGTCTCCTGACTCTTTACATCCCAAATCCATGGATGCTGCTGCTGGAAAAGCTTTTTCCTGAGCAATGGGGACCTTTCATCATGTCCTGAATTTATACACTTGGAAAAGGGATGGATAAAAACTTCCCCCACTTTCACACTTGGGATCTGCTCTTTTCTTTTATTTAGGATTTTCTTGGAGTTCATGGATCACATTTTTTACCTCCAAATTTATTTATCTGGGCCCAAAATACGTGGGATTTGCTCCTCAGTAACCGGTGGACAAGAGGCTGGAATTCTTTAGTTTGACCAAGCTGGAAAATAGGAGGGAAAACTTAAATCAACCCCAAGTGGTTGAAAATATTTTGGTTCCTTCTGCAACAGAACTTTTGGGGTTATATTTTGGATTCCCTGAGTAAAGATAATGCAGAATTTCCAGCTCAGGTAACGTGAGGGGTGGCTGCTTCCACTTCCATGCCATGCCTTAAAAATTAAGGAATTCTTCTGTGTTTGGGGGGGAAATGTAGTTTTCCTCCCATCCCAAGGAATTAGGCAGTCTGATGTTGTCATTTTTCTCCCCAAAAATGCAGCTGTCCCAGTGGTTTGGAAGGGACTTTCTAATTGAGGGGTTGCTTGTGGAAAAATTCCCTGCACTGGAGGCAAATCCCACTTTTCTGTGACTGGAACAGGAACAGGAGATTCCTGTTGACTCGGTGGCCGTACCAGTGGTCATATCACATCCATCCTTTTCTAGGGATGTGGGGAACTGGACCAGGAAACACCTATTCCAGCATTCCATGACCTTAAGGGAGCTTAAAAAAAGGAGGGAAAGGGACTTTTTATTTGGGCAGATTGGGACAGGGCGAGGGGAAATGGTTTTAAACTGGCAGGGGGCAGGGTTAGATGGGATATTGGGAAGGAATTCCTGGCTCTGAGGGTGGGGAGGCCCCAGAATGAATTTCCCAGAGAAGCTGTGGCTGCCTCTGGATCCCTGGAAGTGTCTCAGGCCAGATTGGAGCAACCTGGGAGAGTGGAAGGTGTCCCTGCCCATGGCAGGGGGTGGGATTGGATGGGCTTTCAGGTCACTTCCAACCTAAACCATTCCATGATTCTGGAGCCCCTCTGCTCTGGAGCCAGGCTGGGAGAGCTGGGGGGGTTCCCCTGGAGAAGAGAAGGCTCCAGGGAGAGCTGAGAGCCCCTGGCAGGGCCTGAAGGGGCTCCAGGAGAGCTGGAGAGGGACTGGGGACAAGGGATGGAGGGACAGGACACAGGGAATGGCTTCCCAGTGCTAGAGGGCAGGGATAGATGGGATATTGGGAAGGAATTCTTGTCTGTGAGGGTGGGCAGGCCCTGTCCCAGGTTGGGCAGAGAAGCTGTGGCTGCCCCTGGATCCCTAGAAGTGTCCAAGGCCAGGTTGGAAGCGGAAAGACCACTTGAACTTCACATCCCCAAGGCTGCCAGAGCTCCAGGAGGGTTTGGACAAAGCTCTCAGGGATGGGGTGGGATTGTTGGTGGGATTGTTGGGGTGCCTGTGCAGGGCCAGGAGCTGGGCTTTGACCCTTGTGTGTCTCTTCCAGCTCAGGGCATCCTATAATTCCATGAACTTTGTCCTCACCTGCTCATCTCCCTGGTTCAGATGGGAAAATTCATCCGGTGGGATCTGCAGGGGCGTGGGCAGGGCTGGGAATTGTCCCCCCTCCCAAGACACACACAAAGAGAGACAGACAGACAGACACACACACACAAACACACACACCCGTGGCTGCCAGAGCCAAGCTGGAGTGTGATCCTGGCATGGCCAAGTTGGACTGGAGCCCGTTTTTGTTGGGACTTGCTGAGAGGCTGAACTGGAATTCCATCCCATCCCATCCCAGGCTCCCTGTGCCAGCTGCCAAAATTTGCCACCGTAAACAAGTTGCCCAACCCCGGGACACTTCGCCTGCCAAAAGGGGCACTTTGGGACCTCCTCTGTGTCCCCTCCCGTGAGCTGCAGGTGCTGGGGGTGAAGGCAGAGCTGGCTCAGGGCACTGGTGACACCCTCAGGATGTTTCCCGGGTTAATATTCAATATTCGGGAAGAAGAGCCTCTGGAAAGGCAGGGAAAAAGGTCAAAGTTCAAGCGTTGCGTCACCTGAGCAGCTTCCTCCCAAATCCAGGAGGAGGAACCAGGGGGAGGAATTTCGATCCGGTTACTCACAGAAGGTGGGGAATGGGGGGTGGAGGATGAGGGAGGAAGGAGCTCGGAGTGAAACCTGCCGCTGGAATGAGTGTCTGACTCACCTTCCCTGCGGGATTTGGGCTCTGCAGCTCCTCGGGGTGGGAATTGGGTGCCCACGGGGTGTTTGGGTGGCACTGAGCAGACTGTGCCTTTGCCACCGACTTAAACCCTCCCCACCTGCGCCTCTCGCTCCAAGATTTTCCCTTCCCTGCTCCGTGAGTGGTTCCAGCAGGAAGAGGGATCCAAGGGCAGAAATTTCCCTCAGCTGCTGCTTTTCCCGGCCGGGTGTGGTTGAGGCAAACACCAAATTAGAGGTGAATTCAGGTCATGTGCCAGGTTCTGCTCCACGGGCACCTCTGGTGCCCCAGATCTGGGGGAGGGAACACCCCGTGGGTGGGGCCATCCCTGGCATTGCTCTGATCAGCCACGTGCATTGGGAATACTTATCATTCCAAATTGCTTTGAGAGGTCACATCTCTGACCTGGCTGGATGCGACCAGACACCCCTCCAGGCTCCCAGCTCGGGGTTGTGCCAGCACATCCAGGCGGCTCCAGTTTGCCCAGTTTGCCTTGTGCTGGGCTCACAGGACCAACCCCAAACCTGTGATCCCACAGGGCTTCATTAACTCCTCAAAACCCAGCTCTCTAATTCATGGCACGGGAATCTGCTGCTGTGGAATCACAGCTTGGATAAAGCCCCTTCTTCCATCTCAAATGTTTGCTCAGGAGAACTGCTGAGCTCACTGAACAGCCAGGAGGCTGCTGGATGCAGGCTGGGATGGAGCTGCAGAACCTTCCTCTGCAGCTCCCAAAAAACCTCTGGGAACAGTTCTTTGCCTCAAGATTCCTCCAATACCCTCTGGGAACAGTTTTCTGCCTCAGGATTCCTCCAAAGCCAGAGACACAGCCCTGCACACAGGAGCTCCCACCCAAGGAGATCTTTCCCTCCTTCCCACCTCTGGCTCTGAGTGAAATATTTTGGCATCTCCCAGGTTGGATAAAACCCTTCTTCTGCCCCAAAAGGCCCTTCTCCCGCCCCCAAAACCCCTTCTTCCACCTCAAGTGCTTGCCAAGCACTGGAGAACAGCTGAGCTCACTGAACACCATCTCTGCCACCCTGGAGGCTGCTGGACACAGGCTGAGATGGAGCTGCAGAACTTTCTTCTGCTCCCAAAAAACCTCTGGGAACAGTTCTTTGCCTCAAGATTCCTCCAATACCCTCTGGGAACAGTTTTCTACCTCAAGTCTCCTCCAAAGCCAGAGGAGACACAGCCCTGCACACAGGAGCTCCCACACAAGGAGATCTTTTCCTCCTTCCCACCTCTGGCTCTGAGTGAAATATTGTGGCATCTCTCAGGTTGGATAAAACCCCTTCTCCCACCCCAAAAGCCCCTTCTTCCACCTCAAATGCTCTCCAAGCACACGAGAACTGCTGAGCTCGCTGAACACTGAACAGCCAGGAGGCTGCTGGACACAGGCTGGGATGGAGCTGCAGAACCTTCCTCTGCAGCTCCCAAAAAACCTCTGGGAACAGTTTTCTGCCTCAGGATTCCTCCAAAGCCAGAGGAGGCACAGCCCTGCACACAGGAGCTCCCACCCAAGGAGATCTTTCCCTCCTTCCCAGCTCTTGCTGAGAGTGAAATATTTGTGCTGAATTCCAGCAGCATAAATCTCATCTCAGGAGCTCCAAAATCTCTGGCTGCACTTCCCTGCCAGTTGCCCGAGCTCTCCAGCCCTTGGAACAGGTCTCAGCTGGGAATTTCCTGCCTGGAGCTGCAGGATTCTCCCAGAATTCTTCGTGGCACGGGGACAAACTCCGCATGACCTGATTTATGGGGTTGAGGGGCTGGTCCTGCCCTCCACCACCGGGCAGACAATGAATAGGGGTCTGTGTGAACCCGGGGGGGGGGTTTGCACGTGGCCAGAAAGTCTCTGTGGAGGTGGCCAAAATTCCTGAGCGTCCAAAAACGGGATCAGGTTGCCTTTAACAAGGTCCCTTTGGTGAGGAGATGGAGGAACAGCAATCCTCTGAGGGAGCAATTCTTGGCTTATGTTGGGTTTTCTTTTTAATAACTTGGTTTTCTCTCCCCTTCCCCCCCGACGTGGAGAGATGGAGGGAAAAGCAGCAGAACTCCATCAAGGGCTGGGAAATATGGGGATGGCACATCTGACTTAGGAAGTCTGAGCAGGAGATAACTGGAAATGTTTTGGGATGGGATCCTGGCATGGCTTTGTGTGTCTTATTTAGCCTGGAGAGGAGAAGGCTCCAGGGACAAGGGCCTAAAGGGGCTCCAGGAGAGCTGGAGAGGGACTGTGGACGTGGGATGGAATGACAGGACACAGGGAATGGCTTCCCAGTGCCAGAGGGCAGGGATAGATGGGATATTAGGAAAGAATTCCATGGTCTTCAAGGAGCCTGGAGGAATCAGGAGCTGATTCCTACTCTCCAGTTCCTCCCGAATCAGCTCAGTTGGTCTCTTTGCCGCCAGCGGATTTTCATTCCCAGGATTATCTCCTTCCCAGAGCTCTGCTCTTGGGGTGCCTTCCCAACTCCACAGACTCCAGGCTTTTGTTGCTCCCAGGCTTCCCAGAGTGGCTCCTGAGCAACCCATATCCAGCATTTCCTTGGGTCAGAAGTTCTTTGTCTCCCTCGTTCCAGGTCACGGAGCGTCTTTTCCCGAGCTGGGTCTGCAGGCCCCGGATCCAGCCTTTCCCTGCGAGTCCTGAGCCAACGGGATCATTCCAGCAGTTCCTCCCAAATCCCTGCTTTCCTTGGGTTGGCCCACAAAGGGGAGGCTGATGATGTTCTGTGTGAAATGGGAGCACCTCCATCCCAACTCAAAATCCAGCGATCAGCCCTCGAAACCGAGTGGGGCCATTTCTGGAGCGAAAACCAAACCTAAAAACGAGATGAGAATTTAAAAAGAAAAAAGTCTAAACAAAACGCTGCTCCCTCAAAATGTTTTCAGGCTTTGGGTGGAAACTATTCCCTGAGCTTGCAAATAGTTTTGGTGGGTCCAAAGCCCCGGAGTGTTCGCGGGGGATAAATTATCCGTCCCCGAATCTCCCGTCCGTGTCAGACCCCACGGGATCCACCACCCCAACCAGGGGGGCCTGGCATGGCTTCTCCCAAGAAAGCTGAGGAAAACCTTTCTTTAATAACTCCCTTTGGCTCCTGATATTTGCTGGGATGGCCAGAACAGACAAGCTTTCGAGTTCAGAGCTTCTCTTGTGGTTTCCTTCTGTGGCAGCACCAATTTCCGTCTTTTTTTTTTTTTGTTTGTTTTATTTTTTTTCCCCTTCTTTTTTCTGAGCTGCCTCCAGAAACCCCACAATAATCACGTTATTATCTCTTACCAACTGCTGAGGAATGTTGATGTAGGAGAGACCTGTGCTTTCTAGGCAGGTTAGGCAGATCAGAAACCTTGATTTCCTCTCGCTGATCATTTGGCCTCGTCTGAATTCAGCTGCTCTCCCTGTTTGGCCTCTGGATGACTCCGGGTTTGGTCCTGCTGTCTGGGCTTTTTTTTTTTCCTTTATTTTGGGATGAAGTCACATTTCTGAGCCATTCTGAGCTCTTCTATTTAGGAATTGTTCTTAGAACTCAGGGCGTGTCCCAAGTGGGTGGGTCTGGGCTTTAAATTTTTTTTTTTTTTTTTTTTTTGGATTGTGGGGGTTTTTTTTATCGACTTTGCGTCTTTTAATTTTTGAGAATTCGAACTCCCACGTGGTGACATTTGCGTGTTTGCCTTGGAAAACAGCTCCTGGTGGCTTTGGGAAGAGGAGGTGGCAGTTTGGAGACTGGATGGGTCAGAGCCCCTCCGTGCTTGGCTCTGCAAGTTGTTTTGGGAAATCACTTTCTCCAGAAGTAAAATCATGGAATCATGGAATGATTTGGGCTGAAGGGACCTTAAAGATCATCTCATTCCAACCCCCTGCCATGGGCAGGGACACCTTCTGCTATCCCAGGTTGCTCCAGCCTGGCTTTGGACACTTCCAGGGATGGAAACCACTTTCTCTCCAGGCTTATCAGCCCCATCCCAGAAAAAACTCCCTTCACCCCCTTCCCTTGGAAGCAGCACTTTCCTTGGATCTCTTCCAAAGGACAATGCACTTGGGGTTGTGACTCTGAGTGGGTTTTTGGGTCTGCCAGAGCTACAGTTATTCCTCCTGGATCTGCTGCTGCAAATCCCAGCTCAGCTGGAATTCCCTTGCAGCTGGAAGTGGCCTGGGAGGAGCAGGGGGAGGTTGAAGCCCCTCAGTGCCCATCCCCTGGGATGTCCTGGCTGGTAGAACCCTGTGCTGGACTTGGGAGCATTTTGCTGGCGCCAAATCCAAGCTCAGAAATGTCTGGGAGCTGATTCCCAGCTCCTGCTCTGCATCCACAGGATCCAGAGTCGTCCCGGCAGGACTTCGGGAAAGAAAATTCCAAGTGGGACAGAGGAGAGGACTGAGGGCACTTTCCTCCTCCTCCTCCTCTGTTTCCAAGTGCCTTCTGATTCCAGGGCAATTCCAGGTTGATTTCCAAGCCTGGAGCTTTTATCCCTTTCTGTGGAATCCCACGGGAAGGGAACTCCAAGGAAGGGGGCGAAACACTTTGGTTTGTGCGTTCCCAGCTCAGTTTGAAGCCTCTTCGAGGTGAATTTACAGCCCCTTCACCTCCAAACCGGAGGAGTTTGGGGAACAACAGCCCCAAGGCTTTGTTCGGGAGCACGGGATGAATCCAGACGGATTCGGGACCTGCTGGGAATGTTGGATACACGAGGAATGTGACTCCAAGCCCGGAGCTGCCTCGTCTGGCCAGCTTGGAAAGGGGCCAGGGGGGCTCAGTTTACAGCCACTTATCCAAACCTGGCCCTGGCTCATCCCTCCCTCCCTCACTTTCTAGAGGTGAAACGAATTCCGTGGAGCTCCAGAGCAATTATTCCACAGGATTCCAAAGGAATTGGCCCTTCGTTAAATGGAGAGCCATGGAAACCTTTTTTTTTTTAAAAAAAACCCATCTTTTTAATTTCGAAGAATTTCCTTCGCTGCCTTTTTCACCTCTTGGTTTTTATCCCTCTGTTTTCCTCTCCCTGTCACTTCTTTTATTCCCAAAACGGGGAAGGGGTGACCAAATTGTCCTCATTTCCTTTTTTTTTTTCCCTCAATGGGGAAAAAAATGTGACCAACAAACACCTATTTTTGAGATTAAACTGTTGTCGGGTGGGAACGTGTGGACTGGGGGAACAAAGGCTTTCAAAAAGCATCAGCTTTTCTTGGAAAAGCGGAAAACTTTGAAGATTCAGAGACAGCAGGAGTCAGGGAATATCTCCAGCACCTGTAGGGATATTCCAAGGAAAATTGTGCCCCATCCATGGTGCAGAATCTGTTTTAATAATTCCTTACAAATGGAAGGATCTTCTCCCAGGGAGGTGCTGAAAGGCAGGGAAATCCTGGCTGTGGAGGGGGGAAATATTCCCTTTTCCTCCTCATGTTGGAACAATTGGGATTTATTTCCAGAGGGGCCAAATTCGGGAGAAGCAGCAAAGAGAGTCCTACAAATCCTGTGCAGTTTGGGGGTTCTGTGGATGAACAAATCCCCAAATCCCTCGGGATTCCATCGGGGGGAAGGTCCCTGCAATGTCTTTAGGAAGGAAATTCCCAGTAAATTCCAAGAAGGGGTCGAATTCGGAGCTGGAATCTCCGTGTTTCCAAACCCCACCACGGGTGAGCGTTTCTTCCTCTCATCCCGGGATGTTCTGCTGAAGAATCACCAGTTTCACAACTGAAATTATAAATAATATAAATAATAATAATAATAATAAATAACTGAAAGAAACAGAAATTTTCTCCAGGAAAAAAAAATAAAAAATCCTGACAACCAAAGGGGAAAATATTTTGCTTTGAAATCCTCGGGCTTGACATTTTCTTCCTAATTTTGTCACCCACTCACTGCTCTTTATTAGGTCTCAATATAAATGTCTTAAAAAAAAAAATATAGATTTTAACCTCTTCAGTGCCTTGAGGGTCGACTTTAAACTAATCTGAAAACTACCAGATGAACACAAACGGTTCCAAAACCTTCACGTTTTCGAGGAAAACTAAACATCCTTCAAACCTCCCCGAAACAGGGAGTGAAAGGAAAGTGTGACCTTCCTTTTGAAACTCCCCTTTGCTGCTGCCTCCAATATTAGAAGCATTAAAAAAAAAAAAAAATAAACGAATAAAAATCTCCCGACCCTCATCCCAATCCATAAATCAGAAAGGATTTACTTGGAGAGTAAAAACCCCTATTTTGGGTGGGAATTTCATTTTTCCTATGGAAAAAGCTCGGCGTTTGCCAAAGCAAATCCTCTCTAAAATATGGCCCTGGTTTTCCTCAGGCTCCTGTTTTCTCCTCGGGGCGTCGAGCCAGGTCGTTTTTCCCTAAAAAGCAGGGGCAGAGGGATCTTAAGAATTCCTGGTTGTTGAGCACTGACAGATGTAACCTGGTATGAACTTCCCCTTTTGCTGGATGAGGTAGACAGAAGTCTGGTTTCTGGTGTTTTTTTTCCTAAAAAAAAAAAAACAAAAAGGTTTTTTTTGAAAGGTTTTCTGGTCACGAGGTCCAGGATTTCACCCAGAGAAAGGGAAGGAAACCTGAGCGTTCCTGCCCGGGGTAAAGAGTTTTCTCCTCAATCCATAAAAACCTTCCAGCTCTTTTCTGGGATTTGGGTGCCCAAAGAGCAGCTCAAACATCAGTTCTGGGTGGCACTGAAGTGACAGGCTGGGGGTTGTGGCCCTGCCCTCAACCCCCCTGTGGCAGCCTCCCCGAAACCCCCCCCATTTGGAACTGATCCTTTGCTGGACCCTTTTCACAGAATCATGGAATCAGTTGGGTTGGAAGGGACCTCCGAGATCATCAAGTCCAAACCTTGATCCAATGGGATCCTGGAGCAAACAGGAATGAGATGTGGGAGAATTGGGTCTATGCTCTGCTCCAGCCTGTGGCAAATCAACGTGGACTGTTGGGATTGAAGTGTTGTTCATTGGGAATGTGTGGATTGGGGAACACTGGCTTTGGTGCTGGACTGAGCCATCCTGATCATCACAAAACTTGACCTCCTAGGATGAGCTGGGTTTGTCCAGCACTGTTTTACCCAGGAGAAGTTTCCCTGTGGTTCCTCCTGCCCAGGGCTCTGGGGGTGCTGAGTTACACCCCAGCCTGAGGGGCAGGGAGTGGAATTAGGACCATCTTGGTGCTGAGGCTCCGTGTGCCGCCCACGGGATCTGGTGCCATCTCCCAGCTGGAAACACCAGCTTGGAGGGAGCTATTTTTTTTTATTTCCCAGCTCCCAGAAGCTGCCAAGCAGAAGGTAAAGTCATGAGAAGGATTGGAGGGGGTAGGAGCAGGGTGGGAGGGAGCTGTGCCTCTCTAACCAATTCCACCTGTTCCTGTGCAGCACAGTCTTGCTCCAATTCCTGCCCATCTGTATTTTCACTTTCCACTCTCCCTCAGAGGCTCCTCCAAAAGGTTTTTTAAATTACTTTCCCAGCCTCCTCCTCCTCGCAGAGGCAGCAGCTGATTAGTGGCTGCTCCCCCTTTTTTAATTTTCCTATCTAGGCTAATTATTTCTCTTGATGGTCTGTTTATCAGGCTGGTTTGCTCGGGGATGCTTTTCCAAAGAGGGGAGGGAGGGTAAATAAAAACCAGACAAGCCGAGTGGATGCAGCTCCATCGATGTTGTTTCTCATTAAACAGAATGCTAAATCCTCAGGCCGCCCCTCTGCACAAAGGAGCTGAATTCCCCTAAAATTCCATGGCATTTTATCCCTTCTTTGGCCACTCCCTGTGTTCCTGCACGGGTGGGACCTCGGTGTTACCTGCCCTGGGTTCCAGCGTTCCACGAGGTCTTGGTTGTAATTTGATGTCTGGTCTCACAGACTTCTCCTGTTCCTCTTGTGTCCTCGGAGCCTCAAGCTCAAGAGATGGACTCTGATCCTTGTGGGTCCCTTCCAACTCAGGATATTCTGGGATTCTGGGAAAACAGGGGCCCTGTTGTGGAATTCCCAGCTGGAGAGCAGGATGTTAGAATCAAAGAATCAGAGAATCAGCTGGGTTGGAAGGGACCTCCAAGATCATCAAGTCCAACCCTTGATCCAACCCCGCCGTGGTTCCCAGCCCATGGCACTGATGCCACATCCAGTCTGTCCTTAAACACCTCCAGGGATGGAGAATCCCCCTCTCCCCTGGGCAGCCCATTCCAATGCCTGATTACTCTCTCGGGAAAGAATTCCTTCCTAATATCCAACCTAACC
>NW_016690531.1:395124-397387 GCF_001604755.1 Lepidothrix coronata | reverse complement strand
CTCCAGCCCCTCTGGCCCAGCCTGGAGCTGCCGGGGGTTGTTGTGACCAAAGGGCAGGACCCAGCACTTTTTGTCCAGAGATGGACAGGATGCTTTAGTCTCTTCCTTCCCAAGTCCTATCCAGGGACTGAGCTACCCCTGCAGCCTCTTCTTTCCTTAAAAAGTTTCTATCTTTAATTCCAAAGTGGAAGGTTTTGCCCCCAGGGGTTGAAAAACTGTCCTGGGATGTGGAGTTTAACACACTGGGCCTTCTTTGGGAAGAATCTTTGGGAAGAACCTTCCCTTCTGGGTGAGACTGGTGTGTCTCAAAAGGAGAAAACTGAGAGTTTAATTAAGGGATTTTTCTGGGTTGGGAAGAGCCAAACTCAGGGAGAAGGTTTTGGAGTGAGAGTCCTGCAGGCCAGAGGTTCCTCTGCCTTGTAGCAGGGATCCCAAAGATTATTAAAACATAAAACCTTCTCCTTCCTTCATAACATCTTCTGATTTTGTGGCTCCTTGGAGCCCAGTTTGCAAATTCCAGCATTTTTCTCATGGACTGGGAGTTCCCAACCCCTGGAATTGTCCAAATCCAGGGTTTGGAGCAACCTGGGCTAGTGGAAGGTGTCCCCCCATGGCAGGGGGTGGCACTGAGTGGTCTGTAAGGACTTTAGAGACCATTTGCCTTTAGACGATTCTCCTACGGCTCCTTGGACAGTCTAGGGCAGGAGCTGGGACAGAAAGACTCCAACTGGGCAAGAATTCCTTATTCCAAGTGCTCCAACATCCCTCAGACAACATTCCACCCTCTCAGGACCCTCCAGGATGTTTTCTGGTCCCTTCCTCGAGGGATGAGGCCAGGCTGGAGATGCAGCTTTGCTTTTCCCCTGGAGCAGATCAGCAGTGGATGAACCTGAAGGTTCCTGGGAATAAAGCTGGAATGCTCCACTTCGTGAAGGAGCTTTTCCTGAACTCTGAGCTCCAGGAGCTGCTCGTGTGGAACAGGTTGTTTGTTTATAATTCTGTTTAATTCTGTTTTAATTCATTAAATTTTAATTTAATGTTTGTGAGCCCAAACTCTGGGCTGTGCAAGCCCAGTGGTTATTCCCGACTTCCTTTTCCAAGGAAGGGTGGAAGTGGGATCTCTTAAAGGGACAGTGTTAGGGCAGCCAGTGGATCAGTCCTGAATTTTGGAGCAGAGAGCCCCAGGAACTGGAGATGAACTTGTCTGCTGGAATTTTGCTTCATTTGACTTCAGGAGGAGATTTTTACATTTACTGCTCTAAATCAGCAGCTGCCTGAGGGCTGTGGAATGTCGACATCCCGGCTGGATTCCCTTTTTAATGGATCAATGGACCGTGAGTGGAAATGTCCAGTTCTCCCAGACTCACGGAATGGGTTGGGTTGGAAAGGCCCTTCCAAAAGGAACACCCTGTAGGATGCTGGAAAATTGTTCAGGAGAGTGTAGATCCAAGAGTGACTTTTTAAAGTCTCTCTCCCCCAATTCCTTGGTTCTTGACTGGAAACAAGGGACAGGGTGATGGGGTCCCTTGGTGCTCTCAGCTTTTCTTTCCTCTCTTTTTATTATTCTGGAATTACACAACAAAATGTTCCTGGTTGTCAAATTCCATCAGATTCCCAAGCAGGAGAATCTATTTAAACCTCTTTTGCATAATTAAGCACAGGTATAATTTGGTATAATTAAGCCCATCTACTGAAACCTGCACGCTGCAGGTTCCTTGGAGATTCCTTGGGGTTTTATCTTTTTATTCCCATCTTTGGATCAATTGGTGGCAATTCCTGGCTTTTTCCAGAGCTGTCTCAGGCAGCCGAACCCAGTTCCTTGCTGAACTAAAGGAATGGCCCCACAGGCCTTCTAAAGTTTGATTTTGGTTCTGTTTTACCAATAAATCCTCATTTCTCAGTCCCTTCTTTGCAGGGATGGCAGTGAAGTGGCTTTTTGCTCTGTCTGGGGTGTGAAAAGTCACCCTCAGATAACTGGGCTCAGCTCTAAGTGGGATGAATTCATGGCCATGGAATAAAGTCCAGCTTCCAGAGCCATCCCGTTGAACTCGGTGCTGCCAGAACCCCCTTTCCAGAGGGGGGGGTTTCCAGTGCTGGGTGATGAGGGAAGGGGCTCTGCCAGGATGGATCAAGGGATGCTGGGTGTGGAATCTCAGCTCTGGAGCCCAGGACAACTTCTCTGTTCCCTTCTCCCATTTCCTGTGGAGACTGGAAATGGTCGGGATTGAAAGGAGAATCAGCCCCTCAGCCACAGCTCCCTTCT
>NW_016690531.1:390083-394920 GCF_001604755.1 Lepidothrix coronata | reverse complement strand
AGGAGGGGAAGCATCACCTGCCCAGGGGTGACACCTCAGGGGTGGCACAGCTCTGTCAGGAGGGATCAAGGGACACTGGGTGGAGAATCTCAGCTCTGGAGCCCAGGACAACTGCTCTGTTCCCTTCTCCCATTTCCTGTGGAGACTGGAAATGGTCGGGATTGAAAGGAGAAGCAGCCCCTCAGCCACAGCTCCCTTCTCTTCTCAGCCTGCCCAGGGAAGCCAAGCTGGCACTTGGCCTGCTCGTTAAAGTCATTGTTAATTAGAATGATGGACTCCCAGAGCAGCTCAGGTTGGGAAGCACATCTGGAGGCCATCGAGCCCAAAGCCCTGCCCAGATCAGGCCCAAGAGATCAGGTTGCTCTGGGGCTGTTCCAGTTGAGTCTTGAATAACTCCAAGACGGAGTTGGCCCCACTTCCATGGAAATGTTCCAGCGTTTCACCACTGCCAGGGTGAAACCAGGGACATCCTTAAATCCAGTCAGGCCTTCCCATGTTGTAGAATGTGTCTGTTGCCTCTTCTCCTCTCACTGGGAGCTTCCAGGAAGAGTCTGGATATCTCCCATATCTTCTGATATGGGAAGACTTCAGCAGTGGTGAGGTTTTGCCTGTCCCTTCCCTCTTTAAAGCTGTCCATGGAATTTTAGAAAGGTTTGGGTTGGAAGGGATCTTAAAGACCATCTAATTCCAACTCCCTGCCATGGGCAGGGACACCTCCCACCAGCCCAGGTTGCTCCAACCTGGCCTTGGACACTTCCAGGGATCCAGGGGCAGCCACGGCTCCTCTGGGAAATTCATTCCAGGGCCTTCCCATCCTCACAGCCAGGAATTCCTCCCCAATATCCCATCTCTAACCCTCTTTAATCTCAAAAATGTTCCTCTGCCCCTCTCACTGCAGGCCCTGGTTAAAAGTCTCTCCAAATGTTTTGTGAGACCTCTTTGAATATTGAAAGGCCCCATCAAGATCTCCCAGAACCAGACCTGGTTCTCTCAGTCTCTCCTCATAAGGAAAGTCCTCCAGAGCTCCAACCACCTTGGATCTTCCCCAGGGGCCTCTCTCCACGATGTCCATGGCTTTCTTGCACAGGGGATTCCCAAATCCATGGAGAACTTGGTTCTCCACCTGTGCTTTCACAAGTGCCAAATGGAGGGGAAGAGCCACATCCTTGGACCTGCTGTTACATCTTAATCCAGATCCCGTGGGAATAGGGTTGAATCTGGCTTTGTAAATCAGTTTTCCCTACAGAAATTTAAGGAACAATTGGTTTGGGTGGGCACTTTGCTCGTTGATTGTCCATGTTCTGTTCCAGACACACAACCTGAACTTCAGGGAATCCTGAAGGAGCTTTTTTTCCAGTGTGGATTTTTTGGAAATCAAAGAAACCTCTACCTTTTATTCCTCATTGGGTGAACAACAATATCCCTTTGGAATTCTTGCTTGGCCCGAGGAGTCTGTAGAGCAGGACTGCAAGACCAGGAGTCCTCTCTCAACTCAGGGAAATCCCAATCGAATGTGACCAAAGGAATGGGTGGGAATGTTTTCCATTGGGATATTTCTGGCTGTTTCTCGCAGCTCTTAATTCACGTGACACACGAAGACGTGGCTTCCATAAGCAGGGAAGAGTCTGGAAGCCTGGATTCACAGGCACATAATGGGAATCAGCCTGAAAAAAAAATAGCAGAGTTTTTGTTTAGCCATAAAAAAAATAAAATTAAAAAAAAAAAAATCCAACAACCCCTTTTGTTCCGGAAACCTCTGGGCATATTAAGCGAAACCAGATCCTGGAGGGTGGGGGTGTCAGGAGAGGGAGAGAGAGAGAGGCAGAAAAAGGAAAGCAATCAAAATCCACGGGAGGAATTTTCTCCTCTCTGGAAGAACATAAACCAGCAGCAGAATGTAAACAAGCCTCCATATGTAACTTGTAAATCAGGAGTTCCCAGCAGGCCCCTGAGAGGCTGGAGAATCTTTTGGGGTTTTTTTTTGAGTTTGGTTCCCCTTGTTCGATTCGATTTTCGATTTGTCCTCCTTTTCCCTCCTCTTCCTGCTCCTCCTGGGATGAACCACGAGCCGAGCTCTGAAAGCTTGGCCTCCAAAGTGGGGCCTGGAAGAATCCCAGGGGGTTTGTTTGGTAGCTGGAGCTCGGGGAACGAGGTCTAGCAGTGGTTCCTCCTCCAACCATCCCAACAGCTGGGTGGGAAAGGGCTGGATTCTCTTCCCAAATCCATCAGTCACCTGTGCTAGTTGGAAGTTTATTCCTTGTTTATTCAGGCTGCACCGTTGGGAAGGAGGGTGATGGATCTTTAAAGCCTCTTGGGAATACGTGTTTTGGGGTTTCAAACGGCTTCGGTCTCCAACAACCCCCCCCAAAAATTCTCTTTAGGCTCGAGGAAAAACCTTTTCCTCCAAATCCCTTTTCTAACCAAGGAAGAAAAACCTGTGGGCACGGGATTTTTATAAACAAGTGGAATCCTGGAATGGTTTGGGTTGGAAGGGACCTGAAAGCCATCCAGGGGCCAAGAGCAGGGACACCTTCCACTAGCCAACATTGCTCCAACCTGGCCTTGGACACTTCCAGGGATCCAGGGGCAGCCACAGCTTCTCTGCCCAACCCGTGCCAGTGTAGAACACCTTAGGAAAAGGAGAGTAATCCATGGAATTATTGCTCTTGTGGTTCAAAGAGGACTCCAGGGCACTGCAGAGGCCAGGTTTGATGCCCTTCCCCAGAACATCCACCTGCTCCTTCTCAATTTACATCCAGAGCCACCATTTGCAGCCTGGAATGAGCTTGGAGCTGAGCCCTGGGAGGTAGGAAGGTGGATTATCCCAAACCCCAGATTTTGCCCTACAAGGCATTTCTATGTTTTCCCTTAGAATGTTACGCAGGAAATTTCCCAAAAAAATAACCCCAAAAACCACTTTAAGGACTCTTTTTCTCTTTTTCCTTCTGTTTATTTTTGTACTGAATCCTCTTTATTCCACCTGGGTCCCAGAGCACAGCTGGGCTGGGATCTCTGAGCTCCAGGCAAAGGAACAACGAGGAACCAAGAGTGATGTTTTGACTCTTTAATTCCCTTTTTACCCTCCGAACAAAGGCCTCTGACTGGTTGTTGTTGTAGGGAAACGAAGGGAACCTCTGGAATATTGAGGGACTTCACCTCATCTCCATTTCAAAGCCACCTGGCTGGAGCTGGGCTTGCAGGTTGGGTTTAGGGAACCGGGCTCATTTGTATGATTTCAGCTCCCCTGAACCTGGGCAGTTGTAGGAATTTGTTCAAGTGGTGATGAGCTCTGATCCCAACTGGGATCCCACACAGAGGGGGGCTTCCAGCTCTGGAAATCCCCCCCCACACAACTGGCTCTTTGGGATCACTCCCTGCTCTGTGTTTGGGATCCCTCCCTGCTCAATGTTTGGGAATTCCCTCTCAATGCCTGTTTGGGATCACTCCCGGCTCAGTGTTTAGGGTCACTCTTGCTCAATGTTTGGGATCCCTTCTCACTGATTGTTTGGGATCACTGCCTGCTCAGTGTTTGGGATCCCTCCCTGCTCAATGTTTGGGAATTCCCTCTCAATGCCTGTTTGGGATCACTCCCGGCTCAGTGTTTAGGATCACTCTTGCTCAATGTTTGGGATCCCTTCTCACTGATTGTTTGGGATCACTGCCTGCTCAGTGTTTGGGATCACTCCTTGCTCAATGTTTGGGATCACTCCCTGCTCAGTGTTTGGGATCCCTCCCTCTCATTGCCTATTTAGGATCACTGCCTGCTCAGTGTTTGGGATCTCTCTTGCTCAGTGTTTGGGATCACTGCCTGCTCAATGTTGGGGATCCCTCCCTCTCGTGGCCTGTTTGGGATCGCTCTCTGCTTATTGTTTGGGATCATTGCCTGTTCAGTGTTTGGGATCGCTCCCTGGTCAGTGTTTGGGATCACTCCCTGCTCAGTGCCTATTTGGGATCACTCCCTGCTCAATGTTTGGGATCAGTATCTGCTCATTGCCTGTTTGGGATCGCTCCCTGTTGAATGTTCAGGATCACTACCTGCTCGGTATTTGGGATCACTCCCTCTCATTGCCTGTTTAGGATCACTGCCTGCTCAGCGCCTATTTGAGATCACTCCCTGCTCAGTGTTTGGGATCACTGCCTGCTCAGTGTTCGGGATCATTCCCTGCTTAATGTTTGGGATTACTCCCACTCAGTGTTTGGGATCTCTCTCTGTTCAGTGTTTGGGATCGCTCCTTACTCACTGTTTGGGATCACTCCCTGCTCAGTGTTTGGGACCATTCCCTGCTCAGTGTTTGGGAATTCCCTCTCAATGCCTGTTTGGGATCACTCCCGGCTCAGTGTTTAGGGTCACTCTTGCTCAATGTTTGGGATTCCTTCTCACTGATTGTTTGGGATCACTGCCTGCTCAGTGTTTGGGATCACATCCTGCTCATTGTCTGTTTGGGATCACTGCCTGCTCAGTGTTTGGGATCACTCCCTGCTCAGTGTTTGGGATCTCTCTTGCTCAGTGTTTGGGATCATTCCCTGCTCAGTGTTTGGGATCATTCCCTGCTCAGTGTTTGGGATCACTCCCTGCTCAATGTTTGGGATCACTGCCTGCTCATTGTTTGGGGTCATTCCCTGCTCAGTGGTTGGGATTGCTCCATCTCAATGCCTGTTTGGGATGGCTCCCTGCTCAATGTTTAGGATCACTCCCTGCTCAATGCTTGGGATTACTCCCTGCTCAGTGTTTGGGATCACTTCTTACTCACTGTTTGGGATCGCTCCCTGCTCATTGTGTGTTCGGGATCACTGCCTGCTCAGTGTTTGGGATCACTCCCTGCTCAGTGTTTGGGAT
>NW_016690531.1:369957-389472 GCF_001604755.1 Lepidothrix coronata | reverse complement strand
TGTTTGGGATCGCTCCCTGCTCATTGTGTGTTCGGGATCACTGCCTGCTCAGTGTTTGGGATCACTCCCTGCTCAGTGTTTGGGATAATTCCCTGCTCATTACCAGTTTGGGATCACTGCCTGCTTAATGTTTTGGATCATTCCCTCTCAGTGCCTGTTTGGGATCACTCCCTGCTCACTGTTTGGGATCATTCCCTGCTCATTGCTGGTTTGGGATCACACCCTGCTCATTGTTTGGGATCAATCCCTGCTGAATGTTTGGGATCACTTCTTACTTACTGTTTGGGATCACTCCTTACTCACTAAAGCCAACCTGATTTGGGAAGTTAGAAATCAATCACAGATTTAAAGGTGGGAATAATAATAATAAATTACGCTGGAAAAATTAGAAACGGGAGAGGGAAGTGGTGGTTTGACCAAACATCACTAATGTGGACAAAGGAGGGGGTTTGTGAAGTCATTTAGGGTCTGCAATTCAAATAAAAATATTATTATTCCGTACATTTTTATCTTAAACCCATCACTGGAACTGTTTCTGGCTGAACTAAACTGTTTTTCCCTTCAGAAATATCACATTTTAAAATTTTTCCTCGATGTGGGAGACGAAAGCAAGGAAATCACAGCAAGCCTCTGAAAGGATTTGACCTTGAACAGCTATTTCAATAAACCCTAAATCAGAGTTTTAGCCAAAAGCTGAACTGAGATGCATGACCTGACCCTGGCCAGAAGATCCTGAAAGCTCAGCCTTAATTAAAAAACTCGTAGCCAACATTTTAACATGGCCAAAAAGAGGTTGTGTGGAAAGAAACTTTTCCTTCCCGGGTGTTGCTTGTGAGGCTCCTGCGTCAAACCTTCCCAAACAAATATTTTTCCAGCCCAGTGGGGTCTGTCTGGCATCCAACATTATCCCCTTCACGATTATCCAGAGGAAAATATAAATTTTCTGGGTCAAGCCCTTCCAATTTTGCAATCCTGGCAAAGGAGGGGAGGTCGAGCCCGGCCGGGACGGTTTAAACGAGGGGAGGGTGATGAGTCGGGAGAAAATCCTCTCGTGGTCGTGCTGGAGCAGCCAAGGGCAAGTTTGCACTTCTGAGGAGCTCAGGGAAGACAAAAACTCTGGGAAGACTCGGGATTAACGGGAGATAACAAAATGCATGGGCAGGAATTATTGCAAACAGCAGGAATTCCATGGATTGTCCTCCGGGCCTGTGGGGGGGAGGACAAAGCAAAGGCTCCTCAAGGTGAACTGGGGAGGAGGTTTGGAACTGGGAGGACAGTTAAGTCCTGGATGGGTGATGTGAGGTGGGGAATTTCCATCCTGGAGGTCTGGGATGTCTCCAGGGACAAATTGGCCTGCAAGAAGTCAGCTGAGCTCTCCTGGATCTCCTGGGCTTGGAACTGCCTGGGTTTGCTTTCAGTCTTGGATCTTCTGGACTTGGATCTGGGTGGGTTTGCTTTGAGTCCTGGATCTTCTGGGCTTGGAACTAGTTGGGTTTGCTTTCTGAGTTCTGGATCTTCTGGGCTTGGAACTGCCTGGATTTGTTTTCTGAGTCCTGGATCTCCTGATCTTGGAACTGGCTGGCTTTGCTTTCTGAGTCCTGCATCTTCTGGGCTTGGAACTAGTTGGGTTTGCTTTCTGAGTTCTGGATCTTCTGGGCTTGGAACTGCCTGGATTTGTTTTCTGAGTCCTGGATCTCCTGGGCTTGGATCTGTCTCAGTTTGCTTTGAGTCCTGAATCTCCTGGGCTTAGAATCTCCTGGGCTTAGAACTGGCTGGATTTGCTTTAAATCCTGGATCTCCTGGACTTGGATCTGCCTGGGTTTGCTTTCTGAGTCCTGGATCTCCTGGGCTTGGATCTGTCTCAGTTTGCTTTGAGTCCTGAATCTCCTGGGCTTAGAACTGGCTGGATTTGCTTTAAATCCTGGATCTCCTGGGCTTGGATCTGCCTGGGTTTGCTTTCTGAGTCCTGCATCTTCTGGGCTTGGAACTGGTTGGGTTTGCTTTGAGTCCTGGATCTCCTGGACTTGGATCTGGGTGGGTTTGCTTTGAGTCCTGGATCTTCTGGACTTGGAACTAATTGGGTTTGCTTTCTGAGTTCTGGATCTTCTGGGCTTGGAACTGCCTGGGTTTGCTTTAAATCCTGGATCTCCTGGGCTTGGAACTGTCCAGTTTTCCTTCCTGAGATGGATGAACTTTGTGGCTTGGGAGTCTTTCCTTGTCTCTGCAGAAATGAGGGATGGAGGTGGGTGTCCCTGTTTAAAAACCAGTTTAAGCAACGGAATTTTTATGGTAAAATTTCTCAGGGATGTTGGGAACACCACAGGATTAATGTCCCCATAGAATCATGGAATATCCTGAGCGGGAAGGGACCCACAAGGATCATCCAGTCCAACCCCTGGCCCTGCCTGGGACACCCCAACAATCCCACCCTGTCCCTGAGAGCGTTGTCCCAACGTTCCTTGAGCTCTGGCAGGTCAAGGGAATCTGTTCAGTGCCCAACCACCCTCTGGAAAAAGAACCTTTCCCTGATATCCGACCTAAACCTCTCCTGGAAGAGGTTTCTCACTGTAAAATTAGGAAATTCAAGGAATTATTTTTTTAAAGAACTTTTTTCTCGAGCTGCTCAAACTACCCAGTTTCTTTTGTTTGCTTTTTTTTTTTTTTCCCCCCACTGCATTTTTTTACAATCTTTAAATATCTTTGTTTCCTCTTCCCTTCCTGAAGGTCAGGAACCTTTTTGGCTGCGTCTGTACCAGTCAGTTTGCTGTGTCTGGGGCTCTTCTCTCATCCTGAAGGCCAAGGCAACTTATATCCCACACTCCTGTCCTCCAAAACAGGGTGTCTGCATCCCAGCTGGCTCTTGGGGACAATCCCTGGCTCCTGCCACCTCCTGTTCAGGTGCCTTTGGGGACAATCTCTGGCTCCTGCCACCTCCTGTTCAGGTGTTGTTTGCCAGGCCATCATTTAGGTTGGCCCAAAAATATGCCAGGGAATGCTGTAGGATGAATAAAACTTACAGATTGTGGTGTTCCTGTGCCTGGAGATGATCCCTAACACTGGTTTATTCTTTATTCTTTCATTATTTATTGGTGCAGGTGGAGCCTTTGTGAGTGTTGGGACTTTTCTTCTGATTCCTGATGGATTCATTCGGGGATTGAACGACAAGAAGGGAAAAAAAAAAAGCCCCTGCTCTCTCCTCTCTGTCTTGACACAGATGTATTCCTTAGTCATGAACTGCCACAGCAATATTAACATGGATTCTTGAGGGAAAATTACCCCTTTTTGCCTTTTTTTGTGTCTTGGGTCAGGCCCTTGGCTGGTCTGAATCAGAGGAGTGTTGCCAAAGCCAGGAAATCGTGGTGCTTTTTACCAGCTGGGATCCTGGCCCAGTTGTTCCCTTTTTCCTTGTGCTGTGGTGGCAAAGAGCGGCACTGAGGGTGTATTTTAACTGCTAGAGGTGTTTAAAGAGGTCAAAAATTAGATTATTGACTCTCAGTCTCTTCTCTCCGGAGCCTCCAGACTCTGGTTTCGTGCAGAGACAGCGGGAAAAAGCAGTTCTGCAGTTTAGGGAAGGAAATACAGGGAAAAGTCGTGTCCAGAGGGGTCTAAATTGGGACTTGGAGGTTGTTTTCACTCTCTCCAGTGGGGTTCAAACCTGGCAGCTGTGACACCTCCTTGTCCTCTCCTCAGCAGAGCAGCCAAAACCTGGGGATGCAACATCTCCTCTGTGCCGGGGTGGGGATCTCTGAAGGGAAACCGGGTTTGTGCAGCTCCACCTTTTGGGTTCCTCGGGGTTTTGTGCCCCCCCCAAGGGATGATCCCGGAGCTCTGGGGAAGCAGCTGGACCTGCAGGACCCTTAGGAACCCAATTTGTGACTCACACCCCTTTTTTTTTAGGGTGATTTTGTACAACCAAATCAGCGAGAAGCGCCAGCCAGCCACGGATCCAGGGCCTTTGAAACACGTGAATGTTGCAGGAATGAGTCCAAGAGAAAGCCCTAAAATAGATGACTCGATAAATGCTGACAGTTAACGACCTCCTGGAAGATCTGAGAGCTTAAGGGCTCTTCATCTAGGACCTCGTTAAATGCCAGAGCCATTAGCTGGCCTGACTGCTGCGACTATTTCGGGCCACTCAGAAACGTTTAGAGAAACAAAGACAAGCCCGAAGTGCTGCTGAAGTTTGGGGGCAGAGCAGCAGTCGCTGTCTGGGCGCCGGGGGATCAAATCTCACTTCAGGACCAGCAGGTTTGTCCCGAGAAGCTCCTCCCGTGTTGGCTGGACACTGATGGGAGCTGAACATCTGCTCCAAGGGCACGGAGGAAACCACAGGCAGGGCTCTCATTTTCGACATTCCTCCAGCTCAGAGCTCTGATTCCGAGGGGCAGGCGAGGGCCACGAAACCTCTTGATCTATTTTTCAACCAGATTTCACATATTTTCGTGCAAAAGGTAGACAGCTCCTGATTTCTTCTGCAGGCGAGGCATTTGCTGGCCGTTTTTCCCTTTGTCTCAGATAGCTGGGATTGAGGGAAGAACGCTGGTATTTGGAACGGGAACAATTAAAGCTCTGCCTTTCCTATTCTGGGTGTAATTTTCATACCACTACAGGTGCTCAGGTTTCAGATCTGCAGCCCCATTAGGGGGAACAACCCTCCCAATTATCATTTCCTGAGCAGGGGACACAGATCCTGAGCCCCGAGTGCCTGCAGGGTTTCCTTACCTGTCCTTACAAAGCCACCTCAGAAGGACTTTGCTCTGAATCTCTGACACCTCCATTTTGGGCTTGGCTTGGAGGTGTTACTCCAGTGTGAATCCAGCCTGGAATTCAGCTGGAGTTGTCTTGGTTTCCCAGCAGGATGGGAGAACACGAGGCCATTGGCAGCTTTTGTGGTCCCATAGGGCAATTTAGTGGTTCAGCAGCTGATGGGGTGAAAGTTGGGACACTCTTTCAATGATGTTTAGGTGGGGGGGGAAAGAGCTGTTTGGCAGTGGCAGGAGATCCTTTCCAGCCCTGCATTCCCAGAGAAGGTGCATTTGCCTGTTCTCTGTGGAGCTGTGCCAGCATGGAAGTGGGGAATTCAGGCTCTGGGAGCTGGGATCCCCTTTGCTCAGGAGTGTTGTCGTCTGAGGTGTGGAAGGAGCTTTGGAGAGGGAACCCCCAGGGGTGGAGAAGGGCTGTGACCCCCAGGGTTTGTCCCTCTCAGCCCAGCTGAGGGTCTGCTCTGCTCAGGGAAGGGCTGGGCTGGGGGTTGTGCTTTGGGGCATCTCAGTGTCCAAGGAGTGAACTGAGGAATAACCATGGAATGCTTTGGGTTGGAAGGGACCTGAAAGATCATCTTGTTCCAACATGGGCAGGGACACCTTCCACCAGCCTAGGTTGCTCCAACCTGGCCTTGGACACTTCCAGGGATCCAGGGGCAGCCACAGCTTCTCTGAGAAATTCATTCCAGGGCCTCCCCACCCTCACAGTCAACAATTTCTTCCCAAGATCCCATTTAAATCTCCCTTTTTCCACTATGAAGCCATTCCCTGTGTGCTGTCCCTCCATGCCTTGTCCCCAGTCCCTCTCCAGCTCTCCTGGAGCCCCTTCAGGCCCTGCCAGGGGCTCTCAGCTCTCCCTGGAGCCTTCTCTTCTCCAGGGGAACCCCCCCCAGCTCTCCCAGCCTGGCTCCAGGGCAGAGGGGCTCCAGCCCTGGCAGCATCTCTGGGGCCTCCTCTGGATTCCTCCCCCAGGTCCCCACCTCTGCTGTTGGGGACATTTCCCTTGTCACGTTGGCCCTCCACGGAAACACAACCCCTTTAATTTGGGGAGACGAAAGGGCTCGTCCCAGGTCACGGAGCAGAGCTGGGAACAGACCTTTGCCCCTGGGCTGCCACCTCCAGGCCTTGGGAGCAGCCCTGGCCTCTGCCAGGGGGTCTGGGAGCTGATCCCTCCCCATCTCCTGCAGGAAAGCTGCTCTGACTCACCCACCCCGAGCAGACACAACTTCCTTGGTTCCATTCCCACAGCAACAACTGCTGCCTTTGGCTCGCCTTCAAAAAAGGCTTCGAGGTGCTAAAATCACATGGCAAAAGGCAGCAATTTGAGGCCAAAATGCCTTTTTTTGTTGCTATTTTTTTTTTTTTTTTTAGAGCTGGGTCTGTGCCTCTGCTCTGAGGAGCTCTGTTGTTGCTGCTGGCACTGCTGGGGCTGGTGGGAGGCTCTGAAGGTTCCGAGATCTGGGGGTTTTTTTGGTTCACAGATAAGAGTTTCTATCTGTTGTGTCTCCCAGCTGGGTTAACCAGGCCCCAAACAGACTCCATCAAATAGCTGTGGCTTTTCCTGCTCGGTGCAAGGCTGGGTCACCCAAAACGAGCTTCATTTGATTTCTTTCCCATGTCACTTCTCTCAGATGTAAAACTAATTTTGCTGGTTGTGGGGAGGGCTCTGACTATGAAAACATCTCAGCTTAATCAACAGATCTTCTTCTTTTTTTTTTTTTTTTTTGGTCTTCATGAGAATGAGCTCTTAGTGTGGCAGAGGGATGGGGGAATTTGTTCTCCACAATTCCCTGACAGGAGAGGGGAGCTGAGGGGGGGATTGGTCTCTGCTCCCAGGGAACAAGGGACAGGAGGAGAGGGAACGGCCTCCAGCTGTGCCAGGGGAGGCTCAGGTGGGACATCAGGAGGAATTTCCTCCTGGAAAGGGTGGTCAGGCATTGGAATGAACTGCCCAGGGAGGTTTGGAGTGCCCAGCCCTGGAGGTGTCCAAGGATGTGGCACTCAGTGCTCTGGGCTGGGAGACAAGGGGGGATTGGGCACAACTTGAACTCCGTGACCTTGGAGGGCTTTTCCAACCTCAGTGATCCCGGGATTCTGCCCCTGTGGTCCATCCACTGTTCCTGGCACACCTGATGCCAACCCCCAGCCTGGCACAGGGGGTGTGAAGCCTCCGTGACCCCCCCTGAGCTGTGCCAAGGCTTCACTTGGTGCCATCAGGGAACGAGTGGTGGGGCTTGGTGGGTCCATCCTCTGAGGAACCAGCTCCTTGCCACCATCCCAAGTCTGCTGAGACAAGTTTGCTCCGTGAATGTGACTTCTGTTTGCTCTGTGATGTGGCTTTTCAGCGAGGCAAGATCAGGGTTTAAATCCCAAAAAGATCAGCTTTTAGATTCGAGCAACCTGCTCCAGTGCAAGGTGTCCCTGCCCATGGCAGAGGGTGGAACCAGATGGGCTTTAAAGTCCCTTCCAACCCAGACCAGTCTGGGATTCCATGATTTTTATTTCAAGATCACAGTCTTGTCTGGAATTAAACGAGAAAACACTCACAGTTTATCCTCCCCTCGGTCTAAAAAAGAGATTATTTTTTAATTTTCTTTATTTTTTCTTCAGCCAGCAATGCAAACAACGAGGGCTGGGAGGTGCCCCTCCTGTGCCAGGGGAGTGATGGTTCAGGGAATGTGAGCAAGGAAAAGGTGACTGGAACAGTGGGAAGCAGCAGGAGCTGCTGTGCCCCAACCAGAGGACTGGAAACCTGCCCATCTCTGACTAACACATCCATAGTTATTTATTCCTCCCCAGAACTGGCACCTCCCCCGGGAGCCTCCACGAGATAAGATTTTGCAGGAATTCTTCTGGATACCTTTGCCCTGCCAGCAGGCAGCCCCAGCCTGTGCTGCAGGGTCACCCCCTGTGGAATTTGGGGTTCTCCCGTGCCCCTCGTGGTTCCCTGATATAATTAATCCCTTTTTTTCCCCCCTCCAAGTGCCTGAAATACCCGAGGAGTGTGTTGGGAGCTGACTGGGAGCACAGCAGGAGGTGTGTTGGGAGGGTTGCAGGGAGGTGTTCGTGAGGCTTGGGTGGCTGTGGAGGGTGCAGAGCTCCAATCCTGGGAGAGACTCATCCCTGCAGAGCCCAGGGGAGCAAATCCTGGAGCCAAACACCCTCCCAGCCGGGCCTGGTTCCACCCCACAGGACGCTGGGTCATCCCACAGGGGTGAATCCCTGTGGTGGGGAGGGCTGGGGGACCATGACCCGGGGGCAGAGTGGTTTGCTGAGGTGGTTGAGATGTTCCTCTGGACATCTGGACCCTGGAGCTCCAGGGTTGTTTCAAGGCTGAGGTGGCTGAGATGTTCCTCTGGAGCTGACAGGGCCCTCCAGGGACTGTCTCAAGCTGAGGTGGTTGAGATGTTCCTCTGGACATCTGGAGCTGGCAGAGCCCTCCAGGGACTGTCTCAGGGCTGAGGTGGTTGAGATGTTCCTCTGGAACTGGCAGGGCCCTCCAGGGAGTGTCTCAGGACTGAGGTGGTTGAGATGTTCCTCCAGGGATTGTCTCAAGCTGAGGTGGTTGAGATGTTCCTCTGGAGCTGGCAGGGCCCTCCAGGGAGTGTCTCAGGACTGAGGTGGTTGAGATGTTCCTGTGGACATCTGGAGCTGGCAGGGCCCTCCAGGGACTGTCTCAGGGCTGAGGTGGTTGAGATGTTCCTTCAGGGATTGTCTCAAGCTGAGGTGGTTGAGATGTTCCTCTGGAGCTGGCAGAGCCCTCCAGGGACTGTCTCAGGGCTGAGGTGGTTGAGATGTTCCTCTGGACATCTGGAGTGGTTGAGATGTTCCTCTGGACACCTGGAGCTGGCAGGGCCCTCCAGGGCCTGTCTCAGGGCCGTGCTGGAGCTCAGCTGGTGGTGGCACAGCCCTTCCAGCCCAGGGGCAGCGCCAGGCGTGGGCCGAGAATAAAACCATTCTCTTCTCCATCAACCTCCTCCTCCCTCCTGCTCAGGGTGGCTCCTCCGAACCTGCCTCGGGGTAGATACCCCCCTGAGGGATTTTTGGGAAGAGGAGCCACTTCCCCCAGACACCTGAAGGCTGGAGGAGCCCGATGATAACCCCGGTTTGCGGTGCCAGGAGCGGGGTGAGGAGCGGGTTGGGCTGTTCCTTGGCACAGCTTGGCAGCCGTCTCTGCCCTCCCTGGGCACGGCCCTTCTTGTCTCCCGCATCTCTTATCTCGCGTGTGGTTTCCTTCCCCACATGGAGCGCAGCTGGGGCAGCAGCTTTAGAAAAGCAGGAAGGCATTTCCCCCCTCCCCGAGCGAGCGCGGCTTGGGAAAAAGAGGGAAGGCGGCGAGGGGAGGGGATGCTGCGGCTCCCAGAGCAGGGGGGATCCGCCGTGCCAAGCTCCAGCTGCGGTTCCTGAGGAATCAATTAGCCAGGGAGGGGAGGGCCCGCTGGCAAACCGCGGGATTGGAAGGGAAGCGTCGCAAAAAACGAGGCGGAGGGAGGTTCTGAAGGAGCGGCGCCGCCGCTGGAAAGATGCGAGAGAGCGGCTTTGTTCGGGAGGGAGGTGCTCCCCTAAAGGTTAGTCAGGGTAGGGAATGCTGTCCCGGGATCTGGGAAGCAGGCTGCTGTGAAAGGAGACAGGGAGACCACACTCATCCTGGTGCTGTATCCCAGGAGCCACGCTCTGAGTTTTCCCAACCCGGGAAAATGCACTTCTGGCATCTCTGTCAGTGCTAAATGAAGTATTTGGGCTTTATTTTCAGGCTTCAGCTCCCTCCCTACAAGTCTGGAAGTCTTGGACTGCCCTGTCCTTGTGTTTTGGGAATGGGTGTGTCCAGAGGTGCTTGAGAAAGCGTGTTTCTGATGTTTTTTCCACGTTGGAAAGGCCCTTGGATGGACACCCACCATGGGCTGCAGTTGTAATGAGGGATCTTCCCTGCCACCAGTTCCTGCTCCTTGGGCTGTGCAGTTGTTTTAAATTAACTCAATCTTTGGGTCCAGACTCTCCATTTCCAGTCAGATCCCTCCTCCCTGCTTTGGAGGAGTTTGGAACTCCTGTTAGAAAGGAGTGGGATGTTTTTTGGGATGTGACTCGTTACTTCAGGACGGGGGCTGATGCCAATTGTCCTCATGGAATTCCTCATCCCTCACCCTTTTCCTGGTTGTGTGGAGAGCTGGACCAGGGAATCCACGTGGCTGAAAGCCCGGCCTTGTCCTTGTCCTGCCAGTCCTGCTCCCCATGAAGCTGGTGGCATCTCCTGCTGGCACAAGTGGGGAGTAGAAATGTGTCACCGAGGGTCTGTTGGAGATGTGGGGACCCCTCTTCCCATCTCCCTACTCCAAAACCAGCTTGGAGGGACAGCAGAGCTGACCCTGATGTCAGAGGAGCAGGTTCCACTGCTGGGGGGTCACACACATGACCCTCAGTCCCCTTGGCTTTCCCCCAAACAAAAGGGGTCTGAATCCCCATTTCTGTGGCAACTCCTCAAACCACAGGTTTGCTTTTTTCTTCTCTCTCTCCTCCCCACTCCTGGGGACAAGGGAGAGCTCCAGTTTTGGGAGGAAGCTCCAAGGAATAGGGACCAGGTCTGTGCTCGTGGTGGTGTCCAAGCAGCTCTGGGGAGGAGGGAGATGTGAGGTGAGGCCTCTGGGCTGGGGGATGTGCCCTGGGGAGCACCTTGTGCTCAGCTGGGAAGGTTTGAACCCCCATCTCAGGCTTGAAAATTGGGAAATGGGCCCTCAGGATTGTAGCTTTCATGGATAAACTTCTCTGCCATCCGTGTAGGGCTGCTGGCCCCGTGCACAGAGGTGTCCCCACACCTTCACCTGCTCCGAGCTCCTTCCTGGGGCAACCACCCGACTGCCCAGAGTCACTGGATGTGCTGAGCTGGAAGGGACCCCCAAGGACCATCAGCCCTGCACAGGCCCAGCCCCAAGAGTCCCCCCCTGTGCCCCAGAGGATCAGCCAAACCCTCCTGGAGCTCTGGCAGCCTTGGGGCTGTGCCCACTGCCCTGGGGAGCCTGGGCAGTGCCCAACCAGCCTCTGGGGGAAGAACCTTTCCCTAAAATCCAACCTAAACCTGCCCTGACACAACTTCAGGCCATTCCCTGGGTGCTGTCCCTGGTCCCCCACAGAGCAGAGCTCACTGTCTTCCCCTCTTGTAGGATTTGCCTTGGTCTGCTCCTTTCCCCTCACAGATTTTACTCCTCTTATTAAATTCCTCCAGAAACTTTTCCAGGATCCTCCAAACGGCTGCTTGGATGGTTCTGGGAGATGAACCTGCTGAGAAGGGAGAACTGAGCCAACACACAGCTGGGCACAAGAAGGGGGAAAGTGTGTGCACGTGTCTGGGAGAGGGAGAGGATGTGGGAGATGCCGTGATAGTGTCCCTGTGTGAGACAGAGTTCGGCCGGGGGTGTGAGAAAGGAATATCTGAGACCGAGGGTGTGTGGGTGTGAGGTGTGTGTGAGACTGTGCCTGCCTTTCCGTCCCCACACTCTGAACACCTTTCTGGAGCTCTGCAGTGTTCAAACAGGCCCCAGTTCCCGAAATAATCGACCGACCTGGAGAAGTTCTGGGGTCTGCGGACACCTGGAGGAGAAGAGTTTCCTGCTGGGCCTTGGGACAGGGTTTAGGCAGCTCGTGGGAGTACAACAAGGTGTGCTGGGGGTCAGGGCAGGGGCACAGGGGTGTCTGGGGCAGCCCAACCCCTCCTCACTCCAACAGCCTCCTCTTGCCGTCTTCTGAGGGATGGGGAAGTCGAACATCCACATCTCCACCATTGTGCTCCCGATGGAAAAGGGACAACCAGACACCTACAGGGTCAGGACTGAGCTGTGGGTGACCTCAAAAACTCCTGTACAAGGGTGGAATTGTCCTAATTTTGATGTGGTTGTGAAAGACTTGGTTATTTCCCCCTTCCAGGGTCAACCCCGCGCTCCCAAATCCCACGGAAGTGCCCTGTGCTCTCCGGGGCCGTGTCCCTGGACTCGAAGGTGTGGGCAGCACGTAGAGCATGTAAACCCTCCTTATCCCAAAAAAAAGAGCTGGCATCGCTGCCAGGGGCTTGGATTCTCCTCCTTGTGTCAGCACTTCACCTCACCAGCCCCGACACGTGTTCAGGGCAGGAAAAACCCGGGCTCGGGTCCCTTTTCCATCGGGAAAAGTCCGACCGCGTCTCTCACCGCGCTCTCCCCACCACCGCCCCCCGGGGGGGGAGATGTGGTGGCAGGTGCCTCTTTGCACCCCTGTTCCCTGTGTTCTGGGGAAGCTGGGAGCGGGGAAACCCGGGATTCAGCGGGTCAGCAAGAAGGAACAAGCCGAGCCGTTTGCGTGAGCGCTCGGGGAGATTCACCTGGAGCCGGGCGGCCGGAGCTGCAGCTCCCGCTCCGAGGACTGTTTGTGTGTTTTCAAACGAAACAACCCATGGTGCTGGAAACTGGAATTCAGGTCTCCCCACTCCCAGGGGAGTGCCCCGATCCCAGGGCTGTGGAGTCATGCTCGCTCTTGCCCTCTGGAGCTTCAGGTTTTGATTTTATGGATTTTTTTTTTTTTTTTTTTTTTTTTTTAATCCCTCGCTGAGGAGTTTCTCCAGGAAAAGGTGGGGGGAGGTGGGAGCCCCATGTCCTCCTGGATTTGGAGGGTTTTCTGACGTCAGAGGGAGCCAGGCTGGGGTTTCCCACATCCAGGGAACACTCACTAATATTTCAGTTGTTAGTTGGGAGGGGAGAACAGGAATTTTGCCTCCTACTCCTGCCTGTTCTGGGAATCTGCCAGTGCCCCATGGTGTGGGATGTGATGGGAACAGCCCTGGCCCTGGATTTGCTGGTGACAGGGTGCATTGGCCAGAGATGGTCTGAGACTCTTCTGCCCACGTGCTGGTGCTTTTGGCTTGGGAATTGTCCGGGTCAGAACAGGTTTTCCATGGCCTGTGTTGCCCCCGGGGTGACCCAGCAGGTGAGCCGGGGGGGTGAGAGCAAAAGCTGGGATAAAATTTGGCCGGGTTTGGCCTTGCCAGCCCCTCGTGGGAGAGTGTTCCTGCTGCTGATTTACCCTGGACAGAGCCTCCAAAGGCAGGGAGCCTTCAGAGAGGCCCCTTGGAAGGCGAAGCGCTCCGAAACCCGGCAGGAAAAAAATCCCTAAAACGGGAAAGCTTTGATATCGCCGGTGTTCGGGACGAGGAGCGGCTCTTGCACAACTCCCCCCTCCGAGCTTGGTGCTCCCACATTCCCCTCTGGCTTTTGAACAGCCTTTATAGACCCTAAATCCCCCGGGATTCAGGTCTCCTGACCCTCCAAGGCTCTGGAGGCCCCTCTGGAGAGTCGGAGGGTCCCCCCGGCTCCGGTTACGCTCTCCCGAGTTCTCTAGTTGGGTCTCAAGCGCGTCGAGTCGGTGCCTGTGGGCAAATCACTTCCACCTCTCTAAGATCTGGCTGTAAAACAAGGCTAATAACCCCAAATTACCTACCTGTGAGAATTAATGAGATCATACTCGCCGAGCCCTTTGAAGGCAGGAGGCATTACAGAAGCACCGGGGCATTATTACAGAGTGTGTTTTTAATATACGTCTAGTTTCACTTACAAATTGGAGTTTTGCTCCCCTTTGGACTAAACAGCACTAATTAGACGTGGAAGGGGAGGAAATAAATGTTTCCAGTGTTGCTCAGGCCTGGAAACCAGTTAATCTCAGGGTGCTTGGGTTTAATTGCGTCTGAAAAGACGTGGAGAAAATGGGTAATGAGCTGAGAACGCTTTAACTTGGGGTTTATTGTTCCCTAAACTCTTGCTCCTGCTAAGGTACAAAATGCCAGTAAAATAGGGGAGAACTGGAGGGTTTTGTTATTGTTGCTTGTTTGGGAATGTCGAGGTAAAATAATTCTTATTATTCTCTTTAATGTCTCACTTCTCCTCCTCCCTAAATCTCTGGGCAGATCTCCCCTCCTTTGACAAAGGGGGAAACAAAAAGCAGGAGGAGGAGGTGGTGGGGTTTGCTCAGGGTCAGGTTAATCAGATCTTGGCAATTTAGGAAAACAGGTGGAAAACACGCTGTGGCCACTCACCTCACCTGCAGGGGCTTCTCTTGTTTTCATTTGAGCCAATTCCACTGAATTTAAGCTCGTTTTGGCTCGGTGGGTTTAAAGGCTGGGCTGGGGTTGGGCTGTCCCAGCACAGACAGGACGTGGAGCTGTTGGAGAGAGTCCAGAGGAGGCACCAGGTTTATGAGAGGGATGGAGCAGCTCTGCTGGGAGGAAAGGGTGGAGAATTGGGATTGTCCAGCCTGGAGAGGAGAAGCTTTGGGGTGACCTGACTGTGGCCTTCCAGGACCTGAGGGAGTGACAAGAAAAATGGAAAAGGACTTTTTACAGGAGCAGTGACAGGACAAAGGGGAAGAGATTCAAGGGGGGATGAAAGAGGGGAGATTTTAGGTGGGATACTGGGAAGGAATTCCTGGCTGGGAGGGTGGGGAGGCCCTGGAATGAGTTTCCCAGAGAAGCTGTGGCTGCCCCTGGATCCCTGGAAATGTCCAAGGCCAGGCTGGAGCAACCTGGGCTGGTGGAAGGTGTCCCTGCCCAGGGCAGAGGGCAGGAACAAGGTGATCTTTCAGGTCCCTTCCAACCCAAAGCATTCCATGATTCCCTGGACTAAGCTCAACCCCTGACTTGGGCTGGTGACTGTACCCAGGGGAAATCTGGGACACCTGAAGCCCAGCACATCCCAGATTTCCCACTTCTGGGCAATCCTCTTCCTTTACAGGGTTAGATCACAGGATCACGGAATCGTTTAGGTTGGAAAAGCCCTCTGAGATCATCAAGTCCAACCATGAATTAACCCAGCACTGCCAAGGCCACCACTGACCCACGTCCCTAATTTTAGGTGTCCCTGGCAAAGGAAAAGCCCCACTGGGATGTGTCCTAAGGACATTTGGTCCAGGAGCATCCAAAGGGTCAGTGAAGGTGCTGTAGGTCCATGTGTGGGAGTCAAACAATCTAAAAAATCTAAAAAATTTAAAAAAATTTATCATCATTATTATCATTAAAACAAGGAAACAAGCTGCAAACTCAAAAACAAGTTGTTGTTCCTCTGCCAAGTGTAGAAGTGTCCACGAGGGTTTTTTTTTTTCATTTTCAAGTTAAAAAAAAAAAAAAAAAGAGGAAATATCCTTCACAAATCCGAAATGGAATTTAAAGATGGGAAAAGGGAGGATTTTTTTCTTCCACTCTCACTTCTTGCTCAGGAAGGATTTAATCTGGAAGGATTTCCTCCTGGAAAGGGTGGGCAGGCATTGGAAGGGGAGGTGGAGCCCCATCCCTGGAGGTGTCCAAGGAATCCTGGACGTGGTTCTGGTCTGGTTGACAAAGTAGGGATCAGTCAAAGGTTGGACTTGATCTCGGAGGTCCTTTCCAACCTCAGTAATTCTGATTTTCTTCAGCTCCCTCCTTCTCTGAAGAGCTTCCATCGGGAATATCGGTCCCTAATTTTGTCATCTATGCCCTGATCAAGGACCTGAGCTTTTTCTACCCTGAGAGGAGTCAAAAATTACATCAGAGAGTCATTTCCCCAGAATTTCTGGCTCCTGATCACAATGTGCAGCTTTTAGAGGATATTGTCTCGTGTCTTGCTGTGAATCTGCTAAAATCTTAATTGCAGAGAATCAGGGGTCTGAATTTGCTGAATCTGCTGAATTTGTAAAAGAATTAAGCCAGCAAAGTCTTGCTGGGTGGCTGTGGGTTGGAGACCTCCTGAGAAAGTGTCCTCTGGAATCTGAGCCCTCCTTTTGAGTCAAACAGAATCGGTTCCCTGGGCTGAAACTGGGTTCATGATGATTTTAGGAGCCTGATTTTTGTTGGTGGCTGTCGGGAAAGACAATTCCCGAGGGGCTGTCATGGATCCCACGTGGCACTGCTGTGTCCACGCCTGGGAACTGGACTCACCTCTGGTTTAGTCATCAGGAAAAAGGCATTTTCAGGGAGTAGGAGTCAGGTCTTCACCCTCCAATCCTATGGATTCCCAGGAAACATCTCTAATTTTTAAGTGAACCACATTAGGGGGGTGTTTGGGGCTATTTTTGTTTGTTGGGAACAGAAGAGCACGTTGCAAAATCCCAAGGAAAACTGTGCATCCCCATCACTGGAAACCGTTCCTGGGTCTGGAAGTGGCGGTGTGGAATTCCATGGCTTTCTGTTTTCCTGGAACCTCAGAAACAACCCTGACTAAAGAGGTTGTGGAAGGAAATGTCTTTGCTTTTCCACCCCTTCATCCCTGGGGAGTAGAATTAGGAAAACCCAAGCCCCACAGTCAGGTGGGGATTTTAGGGAATGAGTCTGAAATGACACCAAGGCCCAAGGAGGCTTTGGGAGACAAATTGTGCCCTGGAAAAGTGGTGGGAACGCTGCTGGACACTGACTGTGGGCAGGGAACACCTGAGAGAAATGGCCATTGTCCCTCAGACTCGAGAGGGGTTTGGGAACACGTTGAACAGGACCCAGGGAATGGCTGGAGCTGTGCCAGGGCAGGCTCAGGTTGGATCTCAGGCAAAGGTTCTTCCCCCAGAGGGTGGTTGGGCACTGCCCAGGCTCCCCAGGGCAGTGGGCACAGCCCCAAGGCTGCCAGAGCTCCAGGAGGGTTTGGCTGATCCTCTGGGGCACAGGGGGGGACTCTTGGGGCTGGGCCTGTGCAGGGCTGAGGGTTGGGCTGGATGGGCCTTGGGGGTCCTTTCCAGCTCAGCTTATTTTGGGATTTGGGGATTCCGTGAATCTCATTTTTGGCCCAGTTTGCAGCTGCCTGGGAGCTGCTCGGAGAAGAGGATTGGGCTGGTTGGGACAAACAGAAAGAAGAGAAGTTTTTGAGCCAATTTATTGAATTTGGAGACCCAGGAGATTTGGGATTTATGTCCAGCTCTCCCCAGACTTGCTGTGTGACCGGGGCGTGTTTCTCACCTGTGGAGTGGGATCATGGAATGGTTTGGGTTGGAAGGGACCTTAAAGCCCATCTCATTCCACCCCCTGCCATGGGCAGGGACGCCTTCCACTATCCCAGGTTGCTCCAAGCCCCTTCCAACCTGGCCTTGGACACTCCCAGGGCTGGGGCATCGTGTCCTAAACAGGATTTGCACAGAAATGAGGGAAAATGAAGGTGACTTCAGATTGTGGTTTTCTCCTCTTGTCCTTCCCTTGGGTGTCTCCCCTTGGTCTGTCCCTTCATGGGGGGGATCCCAGCTTTGCTCCCCTGGGACAGGCAGGCCTGCTGAGTCCTGGCCACTGGTGGCCCTTCCTGGGGGGACAGGAGACACTGTTTTTGGGGTCTGCTTCCCCCAGTTGTTCCTTGCTGCCGGGGTGGCTATGGGGGCTCCCAAACCTCTGCTGTTTTATGACCTGATGCTCCATCTCAGCTCAAATCTTGACTCATTTCTAACTAAAAGTTCTGCCGAGGTTCAGGAGCGTTTCAAACCCATCTCAGCTCCCTGTGTGTGGGGAGTGTGGGCAGCGAGTGGGAACTGTGACTTTGTCAGGAGTTTCCTGTCCTGCCTTTGGTCAGGATGAATTTTATGCTTTGGGTTGTTTCACAAATGTATTTGGGGTTTAAAGCTCCTGGAGAAGGTTCTGCTGAAAGGTTAAACAGGATGTCCAGCCTGGAGAAGAGAAGGCTCCAGGGAGAGCTGAGAGCCCCTGGCAGGGCCTAAAGGGGCTCCAGGAGAGCTGGAGAGGGACTGGGGACAAGGCCTGGAGGGACAGGACACAGGGAATGGCTTCAAACTGGAAAAGGGGAGATTTGGGTGGGATATTGGGAAGGAATTGCTGGCTGGGAGGGTGGGGAGGCCCTGGAATGAATTTCCCAGAGAAGCCGTGGCTGCCCCTGGATCCCTGGAAGTGTCCAAGGCCAGGTTGGAGCAAGCTGGACTAGTCCAAAGTGTCCCAGCCCATGGCAGGGGATGGCACTGACTGATCTTTCAGGTCCCTTCCAACCCAACCCATCCCACGATTCCAGAATTACGATCTCCTCAGATCCAAGCGCTCAACTTTGGGAAATTCTGGCAGCCTGGGCGCTTCCAAAGGGTGACATCAACCTTCCCCTTCTCCTTTGAAGGCCGGGGGAGGGAGCCGAGCCCTCCGGCAGCGCCGGGGGTGGGAGCGGGGCAGCCCCCGCGGTGTCGGTACCATGGACAGCGCTGGGGACGGAGCCTCCTCCTCCCGGAGCTCAGGGTGGGTCATTGTGCCCCCTCTCCTCCCTGCCCTCAGCTTTTGGGGTGTTTTCTGACAGTAGTAGCTTTTCTTTTATGAAAACATCCATAAAACAGCCCCTGGATTTGGAAGGGCAGGGGAGGCACCTGCGTGCTTGACTTTGCCACACCAGGAGTTCTCCGTGTGCCTTAAGGAAAAAGGAGTTTTTCCCTCAAAAAGCAGAGAATTTGGCTCGTTAAAATCTGACTCTGACACCCCCGTGGATCAGTGGCTTGTAGCACTGCGGAGAGCTGGAATATCAGGAGGGAAAATGTGTAATAACAGGTATTTCTGGGAAAGGGGATTTTACTCTGTGAGGGTGGTGAGCTACTGGAACAGATTCTCCAGAGAAACTGTGGCAGCCTCTGGATCCCTGGAAGTGTCCAAGGCCAGGTTGGATAGGGCTTGGAGCAACCTGGGCTGGTGGAAGGTGTCCCTGCCCATGGCAGGGGGTGGCACTGGATGGGATTTAAGGTCCCTTCCAACCCAAACCATTCCATGACTCTGTGAATGTGATGATGAGGAGCTTGTCTGAGTCTGGCCCTGTTTAGGGAAGGAGGAGAACAATGTCCACGTCATAGAGACAAGGCTGGAGAGAGGATCAAGCACTGATCTTGTTCCAGCTGCTCCAGGCAGGGACTCGTGGCCAAAACAGGACATTTTATTTCTTCTTTTCTGGGAGCAAAGGGAAAATCGTGTCTCACATGACACATCCTCCCTGGCAGGCTGGGGAGGCCCTGGCCCAGGTTGGGCAGAGAAGCTGTGGCTGCCCCTGGATCCCTGGAAGTGTCCAAGGCCAGGTTGGAGCAACCTGGGCTAGTGGAAGGTGTCCCTGCCCATGGCAGGGGGTCAATTGGATGGTCTTTAATGTTCCTTTCAATCCAAACCATCCTATCATTCTATGACTGGTTTCTGGGGTGGGAATCTCTGAGGAATTCCAGCTCCAAAGGGTCAAGGGCAGGTCACGGAGCTGTTCTGGAAGCAGAGGGAGTTTCCCTTTTGTGGCATCCCCTCTTTCACCCCGAGGAAGGAGCGCTGAGGGAAGATTAGAAACACCTTGCATGTTCAGCACCTCTAATTTAATGTGGAGAAGAAGAAGGAGAAGACCCACCTTTGAGCCTGGGGAGGAGAGCAGGGCCCAGCAGAGTGGCTGGAGATGGTAATCGGGCTCAGCAGAGAACACAAAAGAGCTTAAACTGCAAAAGGGAGGTAATTGCAAAACCTCAGGTGAGAAACCCCCCTCGGAGCACTGCCCTGCTCCACCCGGGATCGGGACAGGGGTGCTGAGTGCGGGGAATTGAGGACATCAAAGCAGCAGCTCTGCATTACCCGGCAGCTCTAAGAGAGGCTGAGGAACCCGTTCGGCCATCTCGTAAACACCAGCGGTGCAAAAGGGCTGCCAGCTCTTCCCGAGGCCAACTCAGCTGTGGGAATCACCCAGATTCCAGCTGTTCTTAGAATCATAGAATAGAATCAGAGAATCAGCTGGGTTGGAAGGGACCTCAGAGATCAAGTCCAACCCTTGATCCAACCCCGCCGTGGTTC
>NW_016690531.1:365506-369569 GCF_001604755.1 Lepidothrix coronata | reverse complement strand
CCCCAGCTCCCTCAGCCTCTCCTCCCAGCACTTGTGCTCCAGTCCCTTCCCCAGCCTCGTTGCTCTCCTCTGGTGAATACTGGGCTGGAGATTCCCGAGGAGTTGCGCTTCCGACACCAGGTGGACGCTCGGCCACCAGCTGGGTATTTCCCTGTGGGTGCATCCATAGGTGGATTTAAAGGGTGATTTGTCTCACACTTCCAGCAAACAGGGATAAAACCCTCTGGGGGCTGATGCTTTGCCGCGGCCAAATCGTGTTCCAGGCCAGAACAGCCTTGTCTGCAACCTTTGTCAGGGTGGAGCTCCGGTTCCAAGGCCAGCGGTGGATGGACAAGGTGATCCCAGGGATGGGTGTTCTGGGATGTTGTCAGAGAAGTGGTTCAGGCATTGAAAGGACTCAGAATCATGGAATGGGTTGGGTGGGAAGGGACTTTAAGGATCATCTTGTTTCATCCCCCTGCCATGGACAGGGACACCTCCCACTAGCCCAGGTTGCTCCAACCTGGCCTTGGACACTTCCAGGGATCCAGGGGCAGCCACAGCTTCTCTGGGAAATTCATTCCAGGGCCTCCCCACCCTCCCAGCCAGGAATTCCTTCCCAATATCCCATCTAATCCTGCCCTCTGGCACTTTGAAGCCATTCTCCTTGTCCTGTCCCTAATTCCTGTTGAAGGGTCCCTCTGCAGCTTCCCTGTAGGCCCCTTCAGACCCTGGAAGAACATCAGGAACCATCTCATCTGTATTTAAGAAATGTCTGGAGGTTCCATCGAAGATCCCGTGGAAGGTTCCAGTTCTTCCAGTGGAAGGTGTCCCTGCCCATGGCAGGGGCTTGGAATGGGATGATCTTTAAGGTCCCTTCCAACCCAAACCATTCAATGGATCTCTGATCGTTGCGCTCAGTGCTGCACAAACACTCCTCGTTCTGAGATGTTTGTATTCCATGGAAGGAGCTGGATTATGGATTCCATTTCTCCTTTGGGAAGCGACTCAGGCTTTGCCATATCTTTCAAACTGAGGGACAGAGGAGTTTGTAGCCTTTGGGAAGAATGAGTTGGATGTTGTTGTGCTGTAATCCAGAGGCAGGACCCTCTGGATTGGGACAACCAGAGTTGCTCAGGATTCCTGAGCCCTGCACTGGGAAAGGATCATCCTGGGAGGGACTTTCTTCCCATGTTTGATGCCAGGACAGCACCAGGTGTGAGAGAGGACGTTGTGATCCTGGGAAGGCTGAGTTCCTGGGTTCTTCTGGCCCTCTGGAGCTGAGGGAACTGGCAGGGATTGCCAGTAAGATCCTGGGCCTGCCACGGTTGGGCTCCACTCCATGCGAGGATCTCCCACCACCTCCTGGCTGAGGAGTCTCCCAATTTCTCCCAATCCATTGGTTGCTCCTCCTCGGTGCCAGAGCTTCCTTTGGGTACCACCAGTGGGTTGTCTCCAGGTGCTGCCTTGGATTAGGCAACATCCTCCCCACCACCGGAGCCCCCAGGGGACCTTGGGGACAGGTTTCCTACACGCCCGGACAAGCAAACCCCAAAAACTGTTTCTCGGTTGCAAGTTTCCCACAGCCCAAGAAATTCCTGACAGGGGCCACACCTGCCTCTGAACTCGTTTAACACCAGCCTTGAAACGGGGAGGGGGAAGCCGATAGGGACTGGAATCCGCTGGAAAACACGGAGCCCAACCCAGCGGGAACATCTCCACCCCAGCGGGAACATCTCCACCCCGGGCAAAACTGTCCTCTGCAGAGGAGGTGACAAATGGCAACCCCAGCACTCATCTCCACCCTGGGGAAGGGAGGGATCCCAAGGACAATCCCGGTGCTCCCAAGGACCAGGATCATCCCTCGGAAGCGACCTGAGCCGGGTGTGGGCTCTGGAGCCCCTCTGGAATTCTTGGGTGGGTTTGGACACTCGTGTTCTGCCGGCAACAAACCCACCCCATTTTTATTTTGTGCTTTGGAACAAGTTTTTCCAGGTCTGGAAGTGTCCCAAGCGTGAAGGGGAGGGGAAAAAAATAAAAATAAATGATATCTCAGCTGCTTGAAGATTCATGGGAACACCTCTGGGAGGTTTTGGTGGCGTTTATCCCGAGCCTGAAAACAAAAACCTTGATTTTTGAACGGAGACCCCCGAAATTTAGGGCGATAAAAACGAGGAAAACAGAGTTGTTGAGAATTTTCGGATGCAAATATTCCCGTTTCAAAATGGTTTCACTCCGGATGAAACCTTGGGTCAATAATCCCTGTGATCACGGGTTCGAAATTTGAAACAACATCAACTGGAAAATAGAATGAAATAATTCAGACTTTTCTTGCTGCCTTTTTCCAAAACACCTTTTTCCCGCTTAATTTTCGAGTGGTATTTTTTTAGATTAATTTTTTAGTAGTGTTTTTTTAGATTAAATTTTGAGTGATTTTTTTTTTAGATTAATTTTTGAATAGTGGTTTTTCAGATTAATTTTTGAATAGTAATTTTTCCGATTAAATTTTCAATGGTTTTTTTTAGACTAATTTTTGAGTGGGTTTTTTTAGGGTAATTTTTCAATGGTCTTTTTTAGATTAATTTTCTAGTGACATTTTTTAAGAGTAATTTTTCAGTGGCATTTTTTTAGGTTAATTTTTGAGTGGGTTTTTTACATTAATTTTTGAGTGGTGTTTTTTTAGATTAATTTTTCAGTGGTATTTTTTTAAATTAATTTTTGAGTGGTGTTTTTTTAAGATTAATTTTTCAGTGGTGTTTTTTTAGATTAATTTTTCAGTGGTATTTTTTTAGAGTAATTTTCGAGTGGTATTTATTTAGAGTAATTTTTCAGTGATTTTTTTAGAGTAATTTTTCAGTGGGTTTTTTTAGAGTAATTTTTCAGTGGTATTTTTTTAAATTAATTTTTGAGTGGTTGTTTTTAGGTTAATTTTCGAGTGGTGTTTTTTTAGATTAATTTTTCAGTGGTGTTTTTTAGATTTATTTTTGAGTGGTATTTTTTTAGATTAATTTTTGAATGGTAATTTTTTAGGTTAATTTTTGAATGGTAATTTTTTAGGTTAATTTTTCGGCGGTGTGTTTTCAGGTTAATTTTTTTCAGATTAAATCCCAATCTTCTGTAAAAGTCAAATGCTACAAAATGTAAGTTTTTCCTCCGACTTCACTCCGTGGCCTTTAGGAAATGATTTTATTTGATTGATTTTTCTATGTGATAGAGTTATTTTGGTTTTTTTTTTTTTTTTAATTCTTCTGGCTCCAGAGGAGAAGAATCAGCTCCTCGAGCTGCCAGGCCTGGGTCTGCATGGTTGACTTTCTCAAGATGGGATTAATTAATTAATTATTAATTATGTGACCATGCTGCAGTGAAGGTGAGACCCCCTCCATACTTTAAAGGGGTTAAAAGGTACAAACCTGAATTACACACCCCAGGAATTGCCTTTTTTGGGGGAATATTCTCATTATTTACCTAAATAGAAGAAGGAAAACTTGTCTTTTTTTTTCCCTGCCAGGTCTCTTGGGACTTTTCCCTCCCTCCCCCTGTCCCAGCCCCTCCTTGCACATTGTGGTGCTGCTTTCTTTGTCCAGTACACACAGAAAGTCCCAGCCCAGCCCAAACTTGTCCAAGGTCTATTTTAGTCTCCTGGGTGACACCCAAACAGGTGTAAAGTCCCTGGAGTCAGCAGAGCTGGGACAGGGGAACGGAGGGGACAACTGGGGCTCTTACAGGGAGTGACAGGACAAGGGGAATGGCTTCCAGTGAGATTGGAGGAAGGGATTCCTGCCTGGGAGGGTGGGGAGGCCCTGGAATGAGTTTCCCAGAGAAGTTGTGGCTGCCCCTGGATCCCTGGAAGTGTCCAAGGCCAGGTTGAAGCAACCTGGGCTAGTGGAAGGTGTCTCTTCCCACGGGAATAAGATGATCTTTAAGGCCCTTTCCAACCCAAGCCATTCCATGATGATTCTATGATTACACCCTGGTCCCCCTGCAAACTCTCCATCAGAATTCCTTATGCTCTCGGTTGCCAGGAACTGGGAGAATTCACCCAGGGAGTGTTTGTTCTCTGCTTGTCCTGCACCACCTTTTCTTA
>NW_016690531.1:364202-365388 GCF_001604755.1 Lepidothrix coronata | reverse complement strand
TGGAGGGACAGCACACAGGGAATGGCTTCCCAGTGCCAGAGGGTAGGGATAGATGGGATATTGGGAAGGAATTGCTGTCTGTGAGGGTGTTGAGGCCCTGTCCCAGGTTGGGCAGAGAAGCTGTGGCTGCCCCTGGATCCCTGGGAGTGTCCAAGGCCAGGTTGGAGCAACCTGGGCTGGTGGAAGGTGTCTGTTCCCATGGGAATAAGATGATCTTTAAGGCCCTTTCCAACACAAGCCATTCCATGATGATTCTATGATTACACCCTGGTCCCCCTGCAAACTCTCCATCAGAATTCCTTATGCTCTCGGTTGCCAGGAACTGGGAGAATTCACCCAGGGAGTGTTTGTTCTCTGCTTGTCCTGCACCACCTTTTCTTAGTTTGGATGAAACTTTTATTCTAATTTAACCAATGGAAAAAGGAGTTGGAGTTTTCCTGGTGGCCATGGCAGGGAATGGGAGAGTTCTTCATCCTGCATTCCCACAGATCTTCGGACACTTGAGATGGGGGCAAATATCTCAGTGCTGGAGTTCCTTACCAAGAGTTTCCCTCCGTGGTTCTTGAGGTAAAGGTGGGATTTTCCATCTCATTGTCCCTTGGTGAGGTGCAGGATGGCTTTGGGGTGTCCCATCTGGGCCTTTGCCTTGGTTGGATTCTCTTCCCACCTGCCTGTGGATGTGCCAGTGAAACTCTCCCTGCCTTTGGCCCTGGGCCACATGAGACCACGGGGCGGAAAACAGCAGGAAATTCCCGAGTGGAATCCCACGGGAAGCACAGGGAGCACCTGTGGGGGGATCCAGAGGTGCAGTACAACCCTGGTGATGTGGGGTGAGAATTTGTCGCGTCGGTTTTTGTGTCAGCACCTTGAGTTTTGCAGGATGTGGAGTTTTGGGGAGACAGGCTCAGCTCAGGCTCAGCTGAGCCTGAGCCCAGCTGGGAGGGCAGGTTTGGGTGTCACCTCTGGGGCTTCCTGGGCTGAGTCCCAGCAGCAGGTGAGGTGTCTGAGGGAGGTGGGAATGTCTCCTTTCCCCTTCCTGCTGCTGGATCAGGAGTGTGTCACTGCAAACTCCCCTGGAGGGCAATGGAGAGTTGGGCTGATTCCAAGGGGATGAGGTTCAAGCAGGCCCAGGGTCGGGTCCTGCACTTTGGCCACAACAACCCCCGGCAACTCCAGGCTGGGCCAG
>NW_016690531.1:358875-360337 GCF_001604755.1 Lepidothrix coronata | reverse complement strand
TGGTCCCTTCCAACCCAGTTGATTCTGGGATTCTATGACTTAGGCCTGCGGTTGACCACTCTCGAGTGAGGGACTAACCAAGACCAAGCTCTTTTTTGAGGCACAGGGAGGGGGACTTTGCCCGGGGTTATCTAAGCAAGACCTCTGGAATTCCAGCCTTAATGCCTGGAGGACCTGCTGCTCAAGGGGGCTCGTATTCCCCCACTCCATGTGGAGAGAATTCCATCCCACACCACCCTGGCTCTGTGGGAACCTGAGCCAAGCTCACCAGGCTCTTCTCCACTTCCTGGGGGTGCCCAGGGGAGCACAGGGATCCACCCATCAGGATATTATTCCATGAAAACCCCAGAGGGGGATTTAGAGCCCTTTATCTCCACACACCCAGTGCCCTCTGCTCTTGGATGGACACGTTGTAGGATAAGAAGGGAAGGACTTGCTGAACTTAAACCAGATCTTGCCCATGACCCATCACAGCCTAGTTGGGAAGGTCCCTGTGCCACACAGAAGTTCTGCTTTGTTAAAACCCCCAACTGAATCAGGTTTAATGATTTTTGGACTGATATTCATTGCTTTTCCACCATCCTTTGGAATTCAAATTAGCCCTGGCTCTGACTCACTTGTGTCTGAGATGTGTCTGAAACTGGGTTAGGCTGGGGGAGAGGTCATGGGGTTGTTGCTTTCTCTCCTCCGGGGAGAGAATCTGGGATCAGGATTTAAATATCAACAACTCGCTGCTGGAATTGGGGCCCAGGAAATAATGGGAGGTGTGAAAGCAAACTGGAATCCTGGTGGGGCTGGTGCAAAGGAGGAGGGGATGGAGCGGGGAAGAGAGGGAAAAGCTGAGAGAAAGAGAATCATAAAATCATGGAATGGTTTGGGTGGGAAGAGATCTCAAGGATCATCTTGTTCCAACCCCCTGCCATGGGCAGGGACACCTTCCACCAGCCCAGGTTGCTCCATCCTGGCTTTGGACACTTCCAGGGATCCAGGGGCAGCCACAGCTTCTCTGGGAAGTTCATTCCAGGGCCTCATCACCCTCACAGCCAGGAATTCCCTCCCAATATCCCATCTAACCCTCTGGCATTGGGAAGCCATTCCCTGTGTCCTGTCCCTCCATGCCTTGTCCTCTCCAGCTCTCCTGGAGCCACTTTAGGCCCTGCCAGGGGGTCTCAGCTCTCCCTGGAGCCTTCTCTTCTCCAGGGGAACCCCCCCAGCTCTCCCAGCCTGGCTCCAGAGCAGAGGGGCTCCAGCCCTGGCAGCAGCTCCGGGGCCTCCTCTGGACTCTCTGCAGCAACTCCATGTCCCTGTGCTGTTGTTCCCAGGGCTGGAGCAGCTCTGCAGGGGGGTCTCCCCTGGGTGGATTAGAGGGGCAGTAACTGGGGTTTTCAGCCCAATATTTCCAGAAGTGCCTCCATGGGACCAGTTTTTGCTGTCCCTGCCCCTGGGATTCTCCCTCGAGGGA
>NW_016690531.1:355162-356649 GCF_001604755.1 Lepidothrix coronata | reverse complement strand
TCCAGGCTCCCCTTCCTCTGGGGGTGCTGCACTGAGCACAGCTCTCTGAATGGGGCCTTTGCAGCTAAACTGGGGCTACCAGGCCTTTGGGAACGGCCAGGAAGGCAAAAAAAGCCACTCTGAGCTGAGAACAGGCTCTGGAAAATGCCAGGCTGCCCTGGCACTGCCATGGCCCAGGAGCTGTGGGATGTGTGTCCTCTGGCTCATCCTGCCACCAGCTGGGAGAGGACAAGGGGGGCTGGGTTTAAATTAAAAGAGGGTTGATTTGGGTTAGATATAAGGCCAGTTTTTTTGCAGTAAGGGTGGTGAAACACTGGAAAAGGTTGCTCAGAGGGGTAGTGGATGTCCCCTCCCTGGAAGTGTCCAAGGCAAGGTTGGAAAGGGGTTGGAGCAACCTGGGATAGTGGAAGGTGTCCCTGCTCATCTCAGAGGGATTGGAAAAGATGAACTTTAAAAGTCCTTTACATCCCAAACCATTCCATGATTCTATGCACAGGACTAATGGATTAAATGGATTAAATGGATTACTTCCTTCAGGAATTGCACCAACTCTTCTGGAGTTATTGAATCCTCCCTGGAGCTCAGACACCTCCCTGGAGATGAGCTCCACTTCCAAGGACTTCTTGCCCTTCAAGGTCCTCTTGGCCTTCAGACCCAACTCTTCTGCTGGAGGACGTGGCATTAGGGGTGAAGGGCTCCTGGGTCACCTCCTGCAGCTCCAGGGGGAGCCTGGCAGGCAGGAATGCAGTTTGGGAGAGTCCTCTGGAGTCTGGGAAGGCACCAGACACCCCCAGTAATTAGAGACCTCGTTGGACCTGGGCAGAGGTGACAGCAGGGCCTCATTTGGGTAGTGCTGAGCCTCTGGGAGCCGGGCCTGGCAGTGTGTGTGATCTGCCAGCCCAGCCTGGGCATCGTGTCCCAACGCGCCTCTGACCCCGGGCCCGCAGGTCCCGGTGCCTCCAGGGAATGCTGAGCGCAGGTTTTGGGCCGGTGGAGTGAGGAGCAGACCCACCCTCAGATCAGGAGATAGAGAGAGCTGGGAGGCTGAGACAGAGGTCTGATGCAACAGCTGAGCTGGGAGGAAAGAAGGTGAGGGGGGATGACTTTCCCGGGCAAGTTCTTTTTCCTCATAATCTTCTTTATTGGATGGTTTCTTGCAAAGCTTTCACAGAATGACAGAATTCCAGAATGTGCTGAGCTGGAAGGGACCCCGAAGGACCACCCAGCCCAACCCTCAGCCCTGCACAGGCCCAGCCCCAAGAGTCCCCCCCTGTGCCCCAGAGGATCAGCCAAACCCTCCTGGAGCTCTGGCAGCCTTGGGGCTGTGCCCACTGCCCTGGGGAGCCTGGGCAGTGCCCAACCAGCCTCTGGGGGAAGAACCTTTGCCTGGAATCCAACCTAAACCTCCCCTGGCCATTCCCTGGGTGCTGTTCCTGGTCCCCCAGAGCAGAGCTCAGTCCCTGCCCCTCCTCTGCCCCTCCTCAGGC
>NW_016690531.1:351627-353877 GCF_001604755.1 Lepidothrix coronata | reverse complement strand
CAGGGAATGGCTTCCCAGCGCCAGAGGGCAGGGATAGATGGGATATTGGGAGGGAATTCTTGTCTATGACTGTGGGGAGGCCCTGGAATGAATTTCCCAGAGAAGCTGTGGATGCCCCTGGATCCCTGGAAGTGTCCAAGGCCAGGTTGGAGCAACCTGGGCTAGTGGAAGGTGTCCCTGCCCATGGCAGGGGGTTGGAACAAGATGATCCTTAAAGCCCCTTCCAACCCAACCCAATCCATGATTTCATGATTCTCTGATTCAACGTCAGATGCAGCTTCTCCCTTCCCTTTGGGGCAGTGAATGATCACACAATGATAATAATCCAGGCCTGGTTCCACTTGTGGCTCACAAGGAGCAGCTCACTGTGCCAGGAACGGTCTCCTGTGGCTCTGATTTTATTCTTCTGAGGGTCAGAGAGGAGACAGTGGGACAAAGTTCCTTCCTTGTGCAAATTGCCACTGACAGGAAGCCCTGGAGTTTTCATCTCTGTCATAAAGCTCTTTTTTTTTCCCCAAAAAAGAATCTTTAAACACCTGTTTGTCCTGTTGATGGCACCCAGCACATCTCTGCCCTGCTCCCCCAGTGGTGCCTGTGCAGGGAGGGAAGGAATGAGGCAGAGATGGATTTGGGATTTGGAGAATCAGGGAATGCTTTGGGTTGGAAGGGAACTTAAAGCTCATCCAGTGCCACCCTCTGCCATGAACAGGGACAACTTCCACTAGCCCAGGTTGCTCCAACCTGGCCTTGGACACTTCCAGGGATCCAGGGGCAGCCACAGCTTCTCTGCCCAACATGGGACAGGGCCTCCCCACCCTTATAATCAAGAATTTCTTCCCAGTATCCCACCCCAACGTTCCCTCCTTCAGTTTAAGGAGATTCCCCTTGCCCTGTCACTCCATGTCCTCCCAAAACATCCCTCTCCATCCCTCTTTTAACCCCCCTTTAGCCACTGAGGGGGCTCTAAGCTCTCCAATTCCAGCAGGGTGACACATCCCAGGGAAGCAGGAAAGCTGGATGGAGGCTCAGGCAGAGCAAACCCCGAGCTCTGCTGATTTATGGCAGCGGAGAAAATGCACCGAAGGGATCCCAATTTCATTTGTGGCTGGAGGAGGAGGAGGGTGGAGGGGTCAGCCTGGGCTCTGGGCAGGCTGGTGCTTGTGAGATGGGGGGCACGACCTGCTGGGGCTGGTGGTGCCAGCGAGTCTGTGTGGAGAACAAAGGGATGTGCCAACACTCCCTGCCGAGTCCTGCTCTGTGCTGCACTGCTGGAGAAGGCACTGAAGGCTGACTCTGCTCCAAGGCAGGAACTGGGGTGCTCCTTGGGGCTGGAGGCAGTGCAGGGGGTGAGGAGAAGGGTTGTAGGGGCAGAGGAGCCATTGGTGGGGCAGAACTCAGCAGTGCCCTGGCAGCCAGGAGGGCCAACCTGTGCTGGGGGGCATCAGGGAGGGGATTGTCCCGCTCTGCTCTGCCCTGGGGTGGCCTCTCCTGCAACATTGGGGCAGTTTGGGGGGACACAATGGGAGATATGGAGCTGTTGGAGTGTCCAAAGGAGGGCAGTGAAGGTGGGGAAGGGCCTTGGTTTGAAGCCTTGTGAGGGCACTGAGGGCACTTGGTGTGTTCAGCTGGAGAAGAGGAGACTGAGGGGAGACCTCATTGGGGTCTTCAACACCCTCAGGAGGGGCAGGGACTGAGCTCTGCTCTGGGGGGACAAGGGACAGCACTCAGGGAATGGCCAGGGCAGGTTTAGGTTGGATTTTAGGGAAAGGTTCTTCCCCCAGAGGTTGGTTGGGCACTGCCCAGGCTCCCCAGGGCAGTGGGCACAGCCCCAAGGCTGCCAGAGCTCCAGGAGGGTTTGGCTGATCCTCTGGGGCACAGGGGGGGACTCTTGGGGCTGGACCTGTGCAGGGCTGAGGGTTGGGCCGGATGGGCCTTGGGGGTCCTTTCCAGCTCAGCTTATTTTGGGATTTGGGGATTCCGTGAATCTCATTTTTGGCCCAGTTTGCAGCTGCCTGGGAGCTGCTCGGAGAAGAGGATTGGGCTGGTTGGGACAAACAGAAAGAAGAGAAGTTTTTGAGCCAATTTATTGAATTTGGAGACCCAGGAGATTTGGGATTTATGTCCAGCTCTCCCCAGACTTGCTGTGTGACCGGGGCGTGTTTCTCACCTGTGGAGTGGGATCATGGAATGGTTTGGGTTGGAAGGGACCTTAAAGCCCATCTCATTCCACCCCCTGCCATGGGCAGGGAC